>NC_087209.1:15857441-15862441 GCF_015104395.2 Macrobrachium nipponense | reverse complement strand
AGTGACCATTCAGTTAAGTACAAAATCGTTACGTTACTTTTAAAATCAAAAGTGCTATGAGAGAGAGAGAGAGAGAGAGATGTGAACGCTGCAAGTATCTAAGATCTAAGGAAATTCTCTTCCTTACAGAAGCTGGACAGTGGATGACACAAAACGTTTTGAGACAATAATGCTTCCAGAAGCTTCGAATCTTACGCAACTTTACATACAAAATGTGCAATCTGCACGTGGCTTCGACAAAGACATACGCGTATGAAACAATTCTGCTCAACAGACACCTACTCGATTCGATCGACCGAAGCAGAATCCCCCTATCTTACTTGATGACAGAACCCCAATACACACTGAAGATTCGAGCTCGCTCATCAAACGTGTTGACAGATTAGGAAAGCAAACTGAGATCTCGGAGTTCCTCTAATCTCACAGTGCTGACATAATAGGGAAACAATCGTAGTTTCGAATGGACAAAGAAAATCTCTCTTTCTACAATTTTACGTTATATATATTATTCTTTTACATTATGTTATGCGAAATCTGAACACACATTTAAAACATCCTATCTCTAAGCTATCTAGGAATCTGAAAAAATGTTGCCAAAATTCTATACACAATATTTAAAAGAGGGGAAATATGCATTTTGAAAGTAGCAATATATAATAATATATTGCATTTATTATCAAGCTCTGCATGATTCTTCATCAAAGGGGAAACCGAGAGCAAAAAAAATAAGAAGCGCGTGTAAGCAAAGGAATACTAGGCACGAATACCTTATTCTCCACCAATGAGAATGTTTCTGAGGGGAAATTCTCACTAATAATTCGAGGTAGAAATTCAACTCAAATAAACTTCGAAACATTCTGTTGCGTCAACAACACAATTTAATTATACAGTAATCTCAAATGACACTTTCCCATATTAATGGCTGTACTAAAGTCTTAGTGCATATATTTTTATATACCCAGTGATAACGAAGGGAGGTTTTATGAGAATTATCTCTCTATCTCTCTCTCTCTCTCTCTCTAAGATTGCCAAGTCTGGAGAATATGAAAGGGTGGTTGTGCTATGTGACCTAAATGAAAAGGAAGGCAAAATAGTATGAAATTCCTGGAGTAAATGAAAATAAGAGAAATTCTTGTGGATATGTTTGAAGAGGTCTTGACCTTTGGAGGTACATGGTTCCCTTAGTTTAATGTTCATAAGAACAATTGGGAAAGCAAAAAAATAAAAAATAAAAAAAAGGGTTAGGTAATGAGTTGGCAAGATATTATGTTATTATAGAGTAGATGAAAGAACAAGTTGAGGTCAGTAATGGTTATACGTGTTCCTGGAGGTATGTTTGATTATAATTTTTTTTAATAGCAAGATGTACAAATAATACACACACACACACACACACACACACACACACACCACACACACAATATATATATATATATATATATAATATATATATATATTATAATATATATATATATATATATATATATATATATATATATCTATAAAAGGAGCCCATAAAAAAACACCAAAATGTAGAGAAAAAAGTACTATATTTCAGAGACTGCTGTCTCTCTCTTCAGGTATATGAATGAGAAAAGTTTACAGAAAAGGTGGTATTTTATACCAAGAGATTCGTCCACCAAGTAAGCCAATTTAGGTCACCCCCGCTGATAATCTTCCTTTAATCTTCTTAAGCGTTGGTTGAATGAACACAATGCGTCGACAATGTCCGATGTCCAATTCCCTTTTGAGATGTTCATTACCTGCTTCTCTTTTATTAAGGCCGATTCCATCATTTGATTCTCTTGTACCGGCAGTTGCTGCTATAAATTACACGTGACATATTCCAGTTTATTCTATGGTTATGTTCATTTATATGGTTGAAAAATAGCGAGTTCTGTTGTCCATACCTAACTGACCGTTTGTGTTGTATTAATCTCTGGGGAAGTGATTTACTGTAAATCCGATGTAAGATTGGTCACAGTCCTGGCATGGGATCTATATACCCCAGAGTCTTTGGGCGATGTCTTTTGTTGGACGTTAATCAGGGATTTGGCTAAGGTATTTGGGTAGGTAAATGCAAAACGGGTTGGATTTCCCAAGGTGTGAGTTACTCTCTTAATCGTCTCCAGGTGGGGAATTTTTATTTTATTGTTGGGTGTGTCTCTGGTCTTGTCTTTAGGGGTCGGTAGAAAATTACGTTTGCTTTTTGAATTGCTTTCTCATTATATGGTCAGGATACTTTAAAGATGAAAGTTGCTTGCGAATTAGTTCAAATTCTTTTTCCAGGAAATCGGGGAACAAATCGTAAGCTCTTAAAAATAGGTTGCTAGCTACACCTATCTTGATATTATTGTCATGATAGCTAAAGTAGTGAATATATGAAAGTGAAACGTTGGTTTATTTCTGTATATGGTAAATTTGTATTCTGTCGTGTCTCTGATTATTAAAACATCAAGAAAAGGAATTTTGTTGTCTGTTTCCCATTCAACTTTAAATTTGATGCTGGGCACTAATGCGTTTAATTTTGAGAGGAATTCATTAAAATTACCCCACTTATTATCCCAAATGTTAGTATGTCATCCACGTATCTCAATCCACAGCATGTTTTTATTTTTGGGTTTTTCTTTTGCATTTATTACTGTAGTTTCAAAGTATTCCATGTACAGATTTGGCTAAAATAGGAGGACTTAAAGGACTACCCATACTACACCCGAATTTTTGCTTGTAGAATGATTCCCCGAATGAAAATACGTTATTAGATGCACATAATTCAACTAACTTTAATTATTTTGTCAAGTGCCAAAGGGAAATGATCTGAATAGTGGGGGATAATTTTTTCCCTTAAAAACTGAAGAACGTCCTGTACTGGTACTTTTGTGAATAGGGAGTCTACGTCCAGGCTTAAAAGTTTTATGTTGTGAAGTGGTCTATGTGCTTCTCTGAATTTGTGACAAAAGTCTTCTGAATGTTTGATGTGGCTGGGAGAAAAAGTGCCTAAAAAAGGAGAAAGGAGGCCAGCTAACCATTTAGAAATTTTGTAATTGAAAGCTCCGGCGCATGAAACGATGGGTCTGAATGGAAGATTGTCTTTGTGAGTTTTGGAAGACCATAAAAGTAGGGTAATTTAGGATTAATTACTTTAAATTTCTCTAATAGTTCAATACTCTTTTTGTCTTGGCCAATTAATCTTACTTTCCGAAAAAATTCTGTGGGAACGTTCTGGAGGGGATTTTTCGTCAGTTTTTCGTAAGTATTTGTGTCGCTAAGGAGCTGGTTGATTTTGTCGAGGTAGAAGTCTTTGTCCATTATTACAATTTTGACTCGTCTTTGTCGGATCTACTTATACATTATACATCTACTTTTTTAGCGAGTGGATGGCTATCATGAATCTGCGGGGAACAGGATATTTCTTATGAAGGTCAGTTTAAGCATTAGTAACACTCCTTTTAAACATATCTCTTCACGGCTGTAGTTTTTGTCAGATATGAATTTATCAAAAGCCACTATGAAGTCTAGGTTGTTTTTGCGGTCTGGCATAAGGGCAAAGGATAAGCCTAAATTTAAAACTAAATGTTGATTTACAGTAAGGGGGGTGTTGGATAAGTTTAAAACTTTGTCTTGTTGTTCAAAATTATTCCATGCGCTATTATCTATTAGGTTATTTAACTTGCGTAAAGTCGTTGGAATGAGTCACGCTATTATAGGCAGGCAATGTCGGAACAGAATGAAATCATATACCTGTATACGTGGTCCGTAGTGAGGAGGCGAAGATTAGATGGAGTTCCATATATCACTCTGCGTAGCACGAAAGATGTCGTTTCTCGTATTGGTGATTCTTTCTTCCAGGAAAAATCTTGTGTGATAGAGGGAAGGGGTTTGATTGCAGAGTCCATCTCCCGAATCCGTACATTTTTGGAAGTACTTGTTCTTTGAGGCATTCTTCCAAAAAGTGTTTTTTGGTTTTTCAGCCGGTGTAGTCTGTTTCAGTTCTTTTTCAAACTTGCGGAAAACTGGCTTGACTTCTGGAAGTGAGAAAAATAAAAATCGTGGATAAATTCATTATATCTGACAAAAACTACAGCCGTGAAGAGATATGTTTAAAAGGAGTGTTTTACTAAATGCTTTACTGACCTTCATAAGAAATATCCTGTTCCCGCAGATTCATGATAGCCCCTCCACTCGCTAAAAAAAGTTAGATGTTTAATAAGTAGATCCGACAAAGACGGCAAAATTGTAATAATGGACAAAGACTTCTACCTCGACAAAATCAACCAGCTCCTTAGCGACACAAATACCTTGACGAAAAACTGGACGAAAATCCCCCCTCCAGAACGTTCCCACAGAATTTTTTCGGAAAGTAAGATTAATTGGCCAAGACAAAAAGAGTATTGAACTATTAGAGAAATTTAAAGTAATTAATCCTAAATTACCCTACTTTTATGGTCTTCCCAAAAACTCACAAAGACAATCTTCCATTCAGACCCATCGTTTCATGCGCCGGAGCTTTCAATTACAAAATTTCTAATGGTTGTGGCTGGCCTCCTCTTTCTCCTTTTTTAGGCACTTTTTTTCTCCCAGCCGACATCAAACATTCGGAAGACTTTTGTCACAAATTCAGAGAAGCACATATACCACTTCACAACATAAAACTTTTAAGCCTGGACGTAGACTCCCTATTCACAAAAGTACCAGTACAGGACGTTCTTCAGTTTTTAAGGGAAAAAAAAATTATCCCCTATTCAGATCATTTCCCTTTGGCACTTGACAAAATAATAAAGTTAGTTGAATTATGTGCATCTAATAACGTATTTTCATTCGGGAATCATTCTACAAGCAAAAATTCGGGTGGTAGTAGTATGGGTAGTCCTTTAAGTCCTATTTTAGCCAATCTGTACATGGAATACTTTGAAACTACAGTAATAAATGCAATAAAACCCAAACATGCTGTGGATGAGATACGTGGATGACATACTAACATTTTGGGATAATAGTGGGGT
>NC_087209.1:15839941-15847441 GCF_015104395.2 Macrobrachium nipponense | reverse complement strand
GGGGGGGAACAAAAAGAGGGAAACAGAATTCCTCAATCCCTCCCGCATTTGCAAAAGTTCATTTAAATTTCGCGGAATCAAGCCATTTCCCGCTGTCAATCACACGACAACCCAAACCCCCTCTACGTTTGAAGCGATGTTTGGAGGAGTCATGTTTTCAAGCATGTATTGCACATCAGCCACCATCATACTAAACAGAAAACGTTGATGGTTGTCCCGAGGTAAAACTGTAATGGAAGTTGATTATAGTACGGAAATTTACTAACAGTCATCTTAAACGGTAATGCCCAGAGGCGTGGAGTCATTTTAAATTATCTTACAAAATGAGTTTCATACTATGAAGGAAATGAAATTACCTATGTCTTTCCTAACGTTACCAATTTCAGTGACGTAGTCTTCCAATGGCAAGGCAAAATATGAATGTGGCTGGCTATTAGAATTTACCAAAAGTCGGCGACGGGTTATTATCGGATAAAATTTTAGCTGGACACTGTTTTTATTCGCTGGATTCTCTTGCTATTGGAAAAGTAACAACGACTATTTTTAAACCCTATGGCATGGTATAATTATAAAAACGTTTTCCAATTAAATTTGTTTTAACTCCAGTATCTGGTTTCAGAAGATACATTAAAATTAGCCAGTACCTTAATTCAAATGAAAACTTATTGGAAAAGATTTAAGTATTCTTTCTTTTCCATTAACATTTTCTATGACTTTACAATTAGTCTCGACGATAACGTATTCATGGATTTTTTTTTTTGAAATCAGCAGGTTATTTCAAAGTGAGTTTTTTGATAGAATGTAGAACCTTAATTTCGTTTTTTCCCATAAATCTTAGATTTGAAACGTCCAGAAATCAAGACTTTGGATATAAGAAGGGATATAAAAGAGTAATGTAGTCGTAAAAATATCGAGTTCTATTAATTATTACAGTTTTTGTTCATGAGATTAAATTTGGGTTTCAGTAAATGTCCCATAGTTGTCAAATTTTTTTACGCGATTAAATAATTCAGTTTACAGTTTATCGTTCTTTTCAAGAAAGTTAAATCTGGTTCAGGTAGTTTGTATTCCAAGAGAATTAAATCGTTCAGTAGGTTACTATTTATAGTGGTTTTTGTTCCACGAAATTAAAATCGCTTCAGTTGGTTACAGTTTATAGTAGTTATTCATGATAATTATTAAATCGTTTCAGTAGGGATCCAGTTATACTTTTATTTCACGAGATTAAATCGTTCAGTAGGTTACAGTTACAGTTTTGATTGAGGCGACTAAATCGTTACGAAGGATACCGTTATATTTTTGGTTTCACGAAATTAAATCGTTCAGAAAGGATACAGTAATAGTTTTATTTTATTCACGAGATTAAATCGTTCAGTAGGATACAGTTATAGTTTTATTCACGAGATATAATCGTTCAGCAGGCTGCCGTTATAGTTTTGTTCACGAGATTAAATCGTTCAGAAGGATACAGTTATAGTTTTTTGATCAAGGATTATTAAATCGTTTTCAGAAGGAGAGTTTATAGTTTTTATTCAGAGATTAAATCTTTCAGTAGGTTACAGTTATAGTTTTTGTTTGGTGAGACTAAATCGTTTCAGTAGGTTACAGTATAGTCTTTTGGTGAGACTAAATCGATTTGTTCAGAAGGATACAGTTATAGTTTTTTGTTCACGAGATTAAATGTTAAGAAAGATACAGTTTATAGTTTTTTGGTCACGAGATAAAAATCGTTCAGTAGGATAACAGTTATAGTTTTATTTACGAGATTAAATCGTTTCAGTAGGTTAAAGTTATAGTTTTTGTTGGTGAGACTAAATCGTTCAGTAGGATACAGTTACATTTTATTCACGAGATTAAATCGTTCAGTTGTTACAGTTATAGTTTTTATTCACGAGATTAAATCGTTCAGTAGGTTACAATTATAGTTTTATTCTCGAGATTAAATCGTTCAGTAGGTTACAGTTATAGTTTTATCCAAGAGATTAAATTCTTCAATAGGCTACCGTTATAGTTTTGTTCACGAGATTAAATCGTTCAGTAGGTTACAGTTATAGTTTTCTTGATAAAATTAAATCGTTCAGTAGGATACAGTTATAGTTTTATTCACGAGATAAAATCGTTCAGCAGGTTACAGTTATAGTTTTGGTGGTGAGACTAAATCGTTCAGTAGGCTACAGTTATAGTTTTGTTCACGAGATTATATCGTTCAGTAGGCTACCGTTATAGTTTTATTCACGAGATTAAATCGTTCTGTATTGGAAAACGACGAAAAAGAAAGAAAAAAAAAAAGAATTCCGCGTATTCAATAAAATTAATGATTTTTAGGTCAGCTGAACCTCGAGAGAATTCCGAGCAATAACTCCACGGCGTCTGTAGCAACATGAGTGAACCCGAGGGTAATCCTCGAGCCAACGAGCTATTCCTCCAGATTCGCAGAGACGCGAGAGTCCACGTCTTTGCATTTCTGAGTCTGGTTAATTATGGTTAATTAGACATAGAATGAATAATGGTTTCTTCCTTAGGGACTCTGTCTCATTACTGTTTTAGTTTTCTGTAAAAGATTGGGATGTCTCTCTCTGTCCGTTCGTACTTTTTCTGTCAGCCCTCAGATCTTAAAAAAACTACTGTGGCTAGAGGGCTGCAAACTGGTATGTTGATCATCCACCCTCCAGTCATCAATCATACCAAATTGCAGCCCTCTAGCCTCAGTAGTTTTTATTTTTATAAAGGTTAAAGTTAGCCATAATCGTGCGCCTGGCAACGCTATGGGACAGGCCACCTCCCGACCGTGGCTGAAAGCTTCATGGGCCACGGCTCATTCAGCATCATACAATGTACAGAAAACTCGATTCCGCCGAAGAAACTTCGTCTCATTTTTCACTTGTTCTCTTTTAGTATTCTCGAATGGTTGATGTTTCGTAGTCTGTTCTATATTTTTATATAACTAGTTTTTCATTTACTTCAAATAACAACTTACGATCAAATTATGATTTGGAAGACCAGATATTAATAGTAAACAAAGCGCAATACTCATTAATAGGTCAACACAAACAACACAAATATAAAACAAATGAATTTATTTCGAAACCAAAAGTAAGTCCTTTCAAATACGAATTTGCCTACGTATCTATCTCTCTCTCTCTCTCTCTTCTCCTCTATCTCTCTCTCTCTCTCGCTTCTCTCTCTTCTCTCCTCTCTCTCTCTTTGTGTTTAATGGAACCGTGATAATTACCTATGCGAATGAAGAGCTTGTTTCTACCGTCAATTAATCTTCAAAGAGAAATGTCAGGTCTGGGAAGCAATTGGGTGGTTCAACTTTGGTTATTTGAGTAAAGGAAACGGAACATGAGCTGGTTTAGTGTGGTCTGAGAGTAGCAGATATTGAAGAGACTTTGCATCTAGCCACCGAATTACATATATATGTATATGTATATTATATATATTATATATATATATATTAATATATATAATATATATATGTATATATACTTTATTATATAATATATAGATATAATATATATAGTATATATTATATCTATATATTATATATATACATATATATATATATATATATATGTGTGTGTGTGTGTGCTGTGTGTGTGTGTGTATGTGTGTGTATATACATACATACATGCATGCAGTGTTAGAGAGAGAGAGAGAGAGAGAGAGATTTCGCATAAAATGTTCATCCTGTTCCTCAATATTTCACTCATAAAATATGATTACACGCTCTATCGGTCGTTTAATGTAATACGTTTCCTAAAGCACTGATACGCGTTCGCTTTTTTCCTAACTTGAAATAAACATAAATTAATCAGAAAAACGTTGGATTATTTGATTAAGCGGGATTAATATTTTAGTATTTATGAGCATTAAAAATATCAGTTGTGTTTAATTTATTCTATACATTTGGTCTGATCTTTAATTTTTGCTATAATTAGTCAAGGCGAATGAATCCATCAAAACGAATGCTTCTTATAGAAAGGAATGTTTCTATCATTGCGGATCAGCTAATGGTTATAAAGAAATTAGCCTTGAAATATTAGCTATATTTTTTAAATTAAACTCAATTATATTTGCAATTTTTAAAATTAAATCCAATTATATTCTTATCTTGCAATTCCACAATTTGAGGAAATATTCACTGATAGCATTTTTACAATAGTAATTCTACTTAAAAGTAGAGGACAAATGGAAGCAAGAAGTTTGCAATGACGGTCAACTTGAAAGAAAATCCTCATAAAAGCCACGGTTCTTCTGTACAAAATAAGACCCAAGCAGTAAACAAAATTATTTTGGACTAAATTCGAAAAAAAAAAAGATAACATACACTGAATACATGCAATTCCTTTTTCAATATATCTATATATATATATAATATATATATATATATATATATATATATATATATATATATATATATATATATATATATATATACATATATATATATAATATATATATATATATATATATATATATATATATATATATATATATATAGAGAGAGAGAGAGAGAGCATTAGAGAGAGAGAGATGAGAGAGAGAGAGAGAGCGAGAGAGAGAGAGAGAGAGATTTAGGACGATATTTCTCTTGATAAAATAGGTCATAAATCTTTCACCTGTCATGTACAGACTTCTCTCCTGCTTCTTATTCGTTGAATAAAAAAAAAGAAGAAAATAATTTACCTTCCATAATTTTTGAAGTCCTCATTTACCTTTTACATTTTTACTAGGAACAAGGATTTATTTTTATAGCGAAGGAGATTAATTCTACAATTGTAGTGAACACATTATTCAGTTACATGAGCTATCAATCTTTAAGAACAAGAAAAAAAATATTTTTCTTAATGAGGGAACCAGGCACTTCTTATTGAAAAAGGAATTACATGTATTCAGTGTATGTTATTCTTTTTTATTTAGTCCCCCCCCCAAAAAAAAAAATTATATATATATATATATATATATATATATATACATATATATATATATACATATATATATATATATATATATATATATATATATACATAATATATCAAGAATAAAAGGTCCATTAATAAACTCTGGTTTTAAAATTTTAAGCTATAGTCCTTAGCTTAAACCGGATTGTTTTAATGGACTTTTTATACTTGAGTCGTATCCTGTTTTAAAATAAGAATCTTCTACATATATACATATGTTATATATATATATATATATATATATATATATATATATAATATATATATATATATATAGCTGTCGTGTTTGTTTGGAACCCCAAAGTTTGCCATTCCTTCTCTTTCTCTTACCATGGATGGTTGGTGTTCTTAGTTCTCTCTCTCTTGGTTCTATTGCCTTGTTTTTAAAATCTTTAACTTTTAACTTTACGGTATTTTAATGATGTAATATTTTTAGTATTTATTTTTGAGTTCCTTTATAATGTAATTGTTTTTATTTCTACAGACTGATGATGCACCGGGTGTTTGTGTGTGCGAAACGTTTCTTAATAAATTTGATGTCTACTAAGATGTATCACGAAACCCTCTGAAATACTATATATATATATATATATATAGTATATATATATATAGATATATATATATATATACATATATATATATATATATAGTATATATATATATATATATATATATATATATATATATATATATATATAGTATATATATATATATATATATATATATATATATATAAATATATATATATATATATATATATATATATATATATATATATATATATATATATATATATATATAGTATTTCAGAGGGTTTCGTGATACATCTTAGTAGACATCAAATTTATTAAAGAAACGTTTCGCACACAAACACGGTGCATCATCAGTCTGTAGAAATACAAAACAATTACATTATAAAAAAGGAACTCAAAATAAATACTAAAAATATTACATCATTAAAATACCGTAAAAGTTAAAAGTTAAAGATTTTAAAAAACAAGCGGAATAGAACCAAGAGAGAGAGAACTAAGAACACCAACCCATCCATGGTAAGAGAAAGAGAAGGAATGGCAAACTTTGGGGTTCCCAAACAAAACGACAGCTATGCCAGATACAAAGGTGAAGCCGTAGAGTTAGCTGTTTAATGAAGGAACAGCCTTTTTAATGAGTAAGGACTCTAAGGTAGTTAAGTGCTCTGGGTCCCTCGTATAACCATAATGGAGAAGTGCTTGTTTCAAGACTTCTATTTTACATATTGCTGCATGTTTTTTTAATATTTTTGAGAATTATGGTTTGCTTATTCTCTGACTGTGCGAAAACTGTAACCCATGTGACTGCAATATCTCACCTGCAGTAACCTAACGTGTTGATCCAACGTAAGAGCCCGGACATCCAGGGCATGTGAATTTGTAAACAACGTTCGATCTCATGAAGGCCTGCAGGCGATCTTTAAAGTTAAAAAATGAGCCTATTCTGCATGGATTGTTAGAAATAAGTTTGAGTTGAACGGCATGGAATTTCCTGTTCTATGATTTGCGTGAGTCTGCGTGAGAACTTGGTATCAAAAACATATGGATGATGCAAAAACCCAGCTTTTTTGGAACATTGAAATTGGCTATAGGTGGCTGGAGAAATTTGGTTAATACTACGTTTAATGATTTTAGAGAACTACATCTTAGGATAAGAGTTTCTCTGAAAAAAGTTTAATAAAAACTCTATTTCATTATGAAAATGGACCAGTTAGAAGAGTATTTCAATGTTCTATGCACTAGGGTGTAAATAGTGTTTAATTTAAAAGTTTGTTTTGACAAGAACTGTAATAGTTGTTGGCTAGTCCTGTATATGTCTTTTTTCTATAAACTGCTGTGGGAGAAATTCAGAGTTAATTCTTGTAACATTAACATCTAAGAATGGGTAACTGTCATTGGTTGCTCTCCGTTTCCATCGTGAACTGAATATTCGAGTGTCGTTCATTAATGTATTGTAAAAACTGTGCACATTGCCCATGGATATTTAAAAAAGAGCAAAAGTGTCATCCACATATCTTCTATAATAAGCTGGTTTAACAGAAGGGTCACTTGATCTAAAAATTTTGTTTCCAAGTCCGACATAAAAAAGTTAGCAAATATAGGACCTAAAGGTGATCCATGGCAACTCCATCGACCTGCGAATAGAGTTTGCTGGTTAAAAACAAACATAGAATCTTGCACAGCAAGTTCCAGAAATTGTTTAAAGGTAGACCTATTAAAACCGTGAAACAAAGTGTCGTTATTGATAAAAATCTTATTTATATTTAGTTTCATTCAATGGCACATTAGTAAAAAGAGATTCGACGAGTCAAAGCTACCATAAAAATATTCACCATCTTGGTTGACAATTTGTTGTTGAAATTCGTATCCATTCTTTAAAGTATATTCGTTTAAACTAAAATCAGAGAGCAGGCTGGCTAAAAATTTAGAAATAGAGAAGGATGGGCTATTGTATGCGGCCATAATGGGTCTAACAGGAGTATTAGGTTTATGAATTTTTGGTAAAC
>NC_087209.1:15824941-15834941 GCF_015104395.2 Macrobrachium nipponense | reverse complement strand
TCTGCCTCATCAATTCCCTTCTCATGTAAGTCTCCTCTCACATAGTCCTTCCATCTCTTTCTTGGCCTCCCTCTTCTTCTTCTTCCTTGAACCTCCCAGCGTGGTCCTCATCTCTCCTCAACAGGTGTCCATACCATCTCAGCCTCCCCTCCTGCACTTTCTTTGATACTTCCACCACCTTAGTCGACCCCCTTATGTAGTCATTTCTGATCCTATCCTCTCTTGTCACCCCAGACATCCACCTAAGCATTCTCATTTCTGCCACATCCATCTTCTCCTCTGTCTTTCTCATGCTTGCTGTATCCGTACCATACAGCATTGCTGTTCTTACCACCGTCTACCGTATACATAAATATTTGTAGTCAGACGATCGAAATGAATAGCAGAAGTCGACACGACAGAAGGACGATCGCCTCTGAGAGAGAGAGAGAGATAGAGAGAGAGAGAGAGAGAGAGAGAGTCATGACTCATTACTCCAAACATGTTCGTTAATCCTCTCATATCGCTTCGATATACTGTGGATAAATAAGAGAGAGAGAGAGAGAGAGAGAGAGAGAGAGAGAGAGAGAGAGGAGATTACTCCCAACATGTGCATTAATCCTCTCTTATCACAATCTCTATAGAATTATCGACCATTATTAAATAAATGATAATACAATAAAACTAATACAATCGGCTCAGCATCGGTGCAAATTAAACTTTCCATGCATGAATGAATCGATACTAAAAGCCATTGTAACATCAACCCAAAATTAAACTGTGTTTTTATTCCATCTGTATTGTTTTATCCTCATAATCAGCGTTTGTCTGACGGTAATGTTCGAGTATATTACTGATTTGATATTCATTTTGTACTAAAATCCTATAAAGTGCTTCAAACTACGATGCAGACGAGCAGAATTAATTTGCATAATGGTTTCTGTTGTGTATATTAGATCTATTAGATCAATTATGTTTAGCTTACATAATTGAACTAAGATACAATATTCTTCTAATTTAATGAGAAGTACTAATAGTTTCCCATAGCATTCAGAAATGAATAAGGAAATCTCATAGCTCCCCAAGTGAAAGAACTAACGGTATTTTCACTTTCTTAACCCCTACAACATTGCTTTCACAATAACAACTCGTTCGGGAAACACAGTCAAGCTATATTTATGAAATATACTCGTATCACAGAAAACACCTTTAGCTAACCGCAGATAAGTGTGAAATAGGAAGATTTGAGAGAGAGAGAGAGAGAGAGAGAGAGAGAGAGAGAGAGGGGGGGGGGGGTCGCAATGCCTTATGCCATTGCACACACATCCCCTTGAACCCCCCGGGGACAGGGCACTGAGTTAGCACCCTCAAGCTATCTTATCCGTCGCACGAATGGCGAAGTTTAATATTAAAGTTATGATCATAATTCGTAGATTCTCTCACTTTTAGGGGTCACCTATTATCCTTAGTCATGTTCCCTCGCGTTATTTGTTTCGTCCACGAACGCCTTCAAAAAGTAATTCCATAACTGCAAGTCCACACCTGAGTCACCTTCCATTTCATGGGTAATCGACCCCCAGCCCCACCCTTCCCACCTTCCATTTGTAATAATAGGGCTTTTCCCAACTTAATCGTATTTTATATTTTTCCATGTACATGAACAGGGGATGCATAAGACTGATACACGTTCGTATTTTATATTCAAATATGTATATGATACTCTACGAAAGATGGGCGGAGCGCAACATCCTCAATTATTAATTCTGCTTTGTTTAACTGATATTAGTATCTACTACGATACTGGTGGACGCCTGATTTTAATGGACGCCACAATTCAAGCTTATATGTGGTGACAATTTAACCACCATTCTAATATTACAATCTGATTTTGAGTTCCCGTCGTATCTCTCTACATCTCTCACCTTTCAACCTTCTTTACTCCCCTTGTAATGCATAAAAAATTACTCTTTGTGGAATAAAAAAAAATAATCTCTTAAATTTACATTCATCGATCATACTTAACTTCCCTAAACGAGAACGGGTTCAACAATTTTTTTCACACATTTCCAGCTTCAGCCTCTTTTGTGGGTGTGTGTGAGTGAGTGTATGTGTGTGTGTGTGTGTGTGTGTGTGCACCAAGGTATGCAAACAATCCAATTAAGCAAGATCGCGACAAAGAATACCTTGACACCAGAGGTCGAAGCGGAGGTCACGACCCCGATTTATGCAGTTTCGCGAATGCAGTTCCGGATGTTGCATTCCTATTCATGAACACTAACTTCAAGGTAAGGGATCCTACCCAAGATCTTTGTTTACTTTCCTGTCAAACAATTCTTTTATAAGGATATTTTGTTATGAGGCTATATAGATAAAATCATCTTGAGGAAGTACATTGAGGAATATATTTCGGGGACCCTTTTTGCTTTGAAGTGCATGCGAGATACAAAATTTTCATTGATTGCCAGTTGGTGATGTAAGAATTTGTATCTTTGCATAAATGCTCGAACTTGACCCTGTGTCTTTTATATTTTTCGAGATATCTCCGTTAGCTCTTGTTTCTTTGATTGTATGGTAATTTTGCGTTGCAAAGGAACCAGTAATTTTGCGTTGCAACGGGACCAACGGCTTTGCGTAATTTCAGAACCACGTCGAGAGTGAACTTCTATCACCAGAAATACATATCTCCTACTCCTTAATGGAATGCCCGAGAATCAAACTCGGGGTCATCGAGGTGGCACGCCAACACCATACCGACCACGCCACTGGAATGCTTTTAGTTAGCTTTTGTTGATTGTTAAGGTGATTTCCGCATACGATCTCCCTTCTTATCAAGGCTCAAGTGGGAATTATCACCTATAAATCATATACAAAGGCACTGAATCAGGAACTGACCGCATCGTATACAAAGGGAATTAAGACGTTCCTGTTGTTAAGACAAAACAAAACTCCAATGAATAGACAGGAAAGCGTTTAACGTTTCGCCAAACCCACAATTTTAGGTTGAGCAGGAGAGGAGAGAGCGTATATTAAGAAATAATGGCTTGCAATTTGGGATAGAGATGAAAACTTGCAATATGAAATAGTGATGAAAGCTTGCAAATTGGGATAGAGATGAAAGCTTTAAATTTGGGATAGAGATGAAAGCTTGCAATTTAGGATAGAGATGAAAGCTTTAAATTTGAGATAGAGATGAAAGCTTGCAATTTGAGATAGTGATGAAAGCTTGCAATTTGGGATAGAGATGAAAGGTTGCAATTTGAGATAGAGATGAAAGATTGCAATTTGAGATAGAGATGAAAGGTTGCAATTTGTGATGGAGATGAAAGAATGCAATTTAGGATAGATCTTTGAATTTGGGATACAGATGAAAGCTTGCAATTTGAGATAGTGATGAAAGATTGCAATTTGAGATAGAGATGAAAGGTTGCAATTTGAGATAGAGATGAAAGGTTGCAATTTGAGATAGAGATGAAAGCTTGCAATCTGGGATAGAGATGAAAGTTTGCAATTTGGGTTAGAAATGAAAGTTTGCAATTTGAGATAGAGATGAAAGCTTGAAATTTGGAATAAAGATGAAAGCTTGCAATTTGAGATAGTGATGAAAGCTTGCAATTTGAGATAGTGATGAAAGCTTGCAATTTGAGATAGAGATGAAAGATTGCAATTTGAGATAGAGATGAAAGCTTGCAATTAGGGATAGAGATGAAAGGTTGCAATTTGGGATAAAGCTAAAAGGTTGCAATTTGGGATAGAGATGAAAGGTAGCAATTTGAGATAGAGATGAAAGATTGCAATTTAAAGATTTCAGAGATTGAAAAGATTGCAATTTGAGGGGGATAGAGATGAAAGATTGCAATTTGGGAGATAGGAAAAGATTTGAAAGAAATTTGTTTGCAATTTGAGGATAGAGGATTGAAAGCCTGAAATGCATAAAAGATTGAAAGCTTGCAATTTGAATAAAGTTTGATGAAAGCCTTGCAATTTGAGATTTGGGTGATGAAAAGGCCTATTGCAATTTGAGATAGAGATGAAAGGATTGCCAATTTGAGATAATAAGATGAAAGCTTCAATCGGATAGAATGAAAGGTTGCAATTTGGGATAAAGCTAAAAGGTTGCAATTTGGGATAGAGATGAAAGGTAGCAATTTGAGATAGAGATGAAAGATTGCAATTTAAGATAGAGATGAAAGATTGCAATTTGAGATAGAGATGAAAGATTGCAATTTGAGATAGAGATGAAAGATTGCAATTTGGGATAGAGATGAAACCTTGCAATTTGAGATAAAGATGAAAGCTTGCAATTTGAGATAGAGATAAAAGCTTGCAATTTGGGATAGAGATGAAAGGTTGCAATTTGAGATAGATATGAAAGCTTGCAATTTGAGATAGAGATGAAAGCTTGCAATTTGAGATAGTGACAAAAGCTTGCAATTTGAGATAGAGATGAAAGATTGCAATTTGGGATAGAGATGAAAGGTTGCAATTTGAGATAAAGATGAAAGATTGCAATTTGAGATAGAGATAAAGCTTGCAATTTTAGATAAAGTCATGAAACCTTACAATCTGAGTAGAGATAAAGTTTTGCAAATTATGGGCATAAAGAACTAACAAGGTTGCAATTTGAGATAGAGATAAAAGCTTGCAATTTGGGATAGAGATGAAAGATTGCAATTTAAGATAGAGATGAAAGATTGCAATTTGAGATAGAGATGAAAGGTTGCAATTTGAGATAGAGATAAAAGCTTGCAATTTGGGATAGAGATGAAACCTTGCAATTTGAGATAAAGATGAAAGCTTGCAATTTGAGATAGAGATAAAAGCTTGCAATTAGGATAGAGATGAAAGCTTGCAATTTGAGATAGAGATGAAAGCTTGCAATTTGAGATAGAGATGAACAGTTGCAATTTGGGATAGAGATGAAAGGTTGCAATTTGAGATAGATATGAAAGCTTGCAATTTGAGATAGAGATGAAAGCTTGCAATTTGAGATAGTGACGAAAGCTTGCAATTTGAGATAGAGATGAAAGCTTGCAATTTGAGATAAAGATGAAACCTTACAATCTGAGATAGAGATGAAAGTTTGCAATTTGGGTTTGAGATGAAAGCTTGCAATTTGGGATAGAGATGAAAGGTTGTAATTTGAGATAGAGATGAAAGCTTGCAATTTGGGATAGAAAGAATTTGAAAGCTTGTTAATTTTGAGAATAGGAGATGAAGTTGCAATTTGAGATAGAGATTGCAGTTGCATTTGATAAAGCTAAAAGGTGCAATTTGAGATAGAAAGAATTTGAGCAAACTTGCAATTTGAGATAGAGATGAAAGCTTGCAATGAGAATAGAGAAAATAAGGGCTTGGAATTTGGGATAGAGATGAAAGCTTGCAATTTGAGATAAAGATGAAAGCTTGCAATTTGAGATAGAGATAAAAGCTTGCAATTTGGGATAGAGAATGAAATGTTGCAAACTTCTTTGATATAAGGAGGGATGAACGAAAGTTGCAATTTGAGATAGAAATTCATGAGAAAGCTTGCAAGGGTTTGAGATAATTGAAGAGCTGCAATTTGAGATAAAGATGAAACCTTACAATTTGAGATAGAGATGAAAGTTTGCAATTTGGGTTTGAGATGAAAGGTAGCAATTTGAGATAGAGAGGAAAGCTTGCAATTAGGGATAGAGATGAAAGCTTGCAATTTGAGATAATGACGAAAGCTTGCAATTTGGGAGATTCGGATTGAAAGCTGATTTGGGATAGAGATGAAAGGATGCAATCTGAGATAAAAGATGGAAAAAAATTTGGAAATTTGAGAAAGTGGATGAAAGGCTTCCCAATTTAAAGATGAAGAGATTGGAAAGGTTGCAATTTGGCGATAGTGATGAAACCTTGCCAATTTGAGTAGAGATGAAAGTTGCATTTGGGATAGAAGATGAAAGGTTGCAATTTGAGATAGAGTGAAACCTTGCAATTGAGATAGAGATGAAAGGTTGCACTTTGGGATCAGAATGAAATTGCAAATTTGAGAAGAGATGATAAAAGGTTGCAATTTGGGATAGAGATGAAAGGTTGCAATTTGAGATAGGAGATGAAACCTGCAATTTGAGATAGAGATGAAAGGTTGCAATTTAGGATAGAGATGAAAGGTTGCAAATTTGAGATATGAGATTGAAAGGTGCAATTTGGTAGAAAGATCGAAAGGTTGCCAATTTGAGATAGAGATGAAAACCTTGCAATTTGAGATTAGAGATGAATAAGGTATTGCAATTTTGGGATAGAGCATGAAGGTTGCAATTGAGATATGAGAATGAAAACCTTGCAATTTGAGATAGAGATTGAAAGGTTGCAACTTTGCGGATAGAGATGAAAGGTTGCAAATTGCAGATAGAGATGAAAGCTTGCAATTTGGGATAGAGATGAAAGGGTTGCAAATTTGAGAATTTAGAGAATGGAAAAGCTTTGCATTTGCGATAGATATGAAAGGTTGCAATTTGGGATAGAGATGAAAGGATTGCAATGTTTAGGATAGAGAATGAAAGGTTGCAATTTGGGATAGAGATGAAAGCTGTTGCAATTTAGGATAGAGATGAAAGGTTGCAATTGGCGATAGAGGAAATTGGAAAACATTTGCAATTTAGGATAGAGATAAAGGTTTGGCAATTTGGGAAATTAGAGATTTGAAAGGTTGCAATTTTAGTGATAGAGATGAAAGGTTGCCCAATTTGGGGATAGAGATGAAAGGGTTGCAATTTAGTATAAGATGAAAGTGCAATTTGGATAAGGATGAAAGTTGCAATTTGGATAGAAGATGAAAGGTCTTGCAATTGGGATAGAGAATTTGGAAAGGTTGCAATTTAGGATAGAGATGAAAGGTTGCAATTTTGGGATAGAGATGAAAGGTTTGCAATTTTGGGATAGAGATGAAAGGTTGCAATTTTGGGATAGAAAGACTTGAAAACTTGCCAATTGTAGGGATAGAGATGAAAGGGCAATTTGGGATAGGATGAAAAGGTTTGGGCAATTTGGGATAGAGATGGAAAAGGTTTGCAATTTTTGGGCGGATATGAGATTGGAAAGGCTTGGCCAATTTAGGATAGAGAATTTGAAACGGTTGCAATTTAGAGAATAGAGTATGAAAGCTTGCAAATTTGCGATTAGAGATGAAAGGTTGCCAATTTAGGGATAGAGAAGAAAAGGTTGCAATTTTGGATAGAAGATTGAAAGGTTGCAATTTAAGGATTAGCAGATGAAAGGTTTGCCAATTTGGGATAGAGATGAAAGGTTCTTGCAATTTGAAGAATAGAAGAAATGAAAGGTTGCAATGGGATAAGAATTTGAAAGTTGCAATTTGGGTAGAGGATGAAAAGGTTGCAATTGAGATAGAGATGAAAGGTTGCAATTTGGGATAGAGATGAAAGTTTGGCAATTTGAGATAGTGATGAAAGCTTGCAAAATTGAGATAGAGATGAAAGGTTGCCAATTTGAGATAAGAGATGATAAGGGAATTACGGTCAATTAGGATGAGATGAAAGGTTGCAATTTGGATTAGAGAATTTGGAAAAGGTTGCAATTTGAGATAGAGAGAAAAGGTTGCCAATTTGGGATTTAGAGATGGAAAGGTTGCAATTTGGGATAGAGATGAAAGCTTGGCAATTTGCGATTAGAGATGAAAGGTGCAACTTTGGGATAGAGATGAAAGCTTGGCAAATTTGCGATAGAGATGAAAGTTTGCACTTTGGGATAGAGAATGAAAAGCTTGCAATTTGGGATAGAGATGAAAGGTTGCAAATTTGGGACAAGAGATGAAAGGTTTGCAATTTGAGGATATAGGATGAAAGGTTGCCAATTTGAGGATAAGAGATCGAAAAGGTTGCAATTTGAGATAGAGATTGAAAGTTGCCAACTTTGGATAGAAGATGAAAGGTTGCAACTTCTTTGGGATAGAAGATGAAAGGCTTGCCAATTTTGGATAGAGATTTAAAAGGTTTGTTGCAAATTTGGACAGAGATGAAAGGTTGCAATTTGAGATAGGATATTTGGGAAGGTTGCCAATTTGAAGATAGAAGAAGAAAGGTTGCAATTTGAGAATTAGAGAAGGGAAAGGTTTGCAATTGAGAATAGGAAGAAGGTTGCCAATGAGATAGAGATGAAAGGTTTGCACTTTGGGATAGAGATGAAAGCTTGCAATTTGGGATAGAAGATGAAAGGCTTGCAATTTGCGGATAGAGAATTTGAAAGGTGCAAATTGGACAGAGAATGAAAGGTCTTGCAATTTGAGATAAAGATGAAAGCTTGTAATTTGGGATAGAGATGAAAGCTTGCAATTTGGGATAGAGATGAAAGCTTGTAATTTGAGATAGAGATGAAAGCTTGCAATTTGGGATAGAGATGAAAACATTGCATTTGGGATACGAGATGAAAAGGTTGCATTAGGATAGAGATGAAAGGTTGCAATTTGTGATAGAGATGAAAACTTGCAATTTGGATAGAGATGAAACTTAAAGCTTGCAATTTGGGATAGAGATGAAAGCTTGCAATTTGGGATAGAGATGAAAGCTTGCAATTTAGGATAGAGATGAAAGCTTGTAATTTGGGATAGAGATGAAAGCTTGCAATTTGGGATAGAGATGAAAACTTGCAATTTGGATAGAGATGAAAGGTTGCAATTTGGGATAGAGATGAAAGGTTGCAATTTGAGATAGAGATGAAAGCTTGCAATTTGGGATAGAGATGAAAGCTTGCAATTTGGGATAGAGATGAAAGCTTGCAATTTGGGATAGAGATGAAAGGTTGCAATTTGGGATAGAGATGAAAGCTTGCAATTTGAGATAGAGATGAAAGGTTGCAATTTGAGATAGAGATGAAAAACTTGCAATTTGTATAGAGATGAAAAACTTGCAATTTGGGATAGAGATGAAAGCTTGTAATTTGAGATAGAGATGAAAGGTTGCAATTTGAGATAGAGATGAAAGCTTGCAATTTGAGATAGAGATGAAAGCTTGCAATTTGGGATAGAGATGAAAGGTTGCAATTTGAGATAGAGATGAAAGCTTGCAATTTGAGATAGAGATGAAAGCTTGCAATTTGAGATAGAGATGAAAGGTTGCAATTTGGGATAGAGATGAAAGCTTGCAATTTGGGATAGAGATGAAAGGTTGCAATTTAGGATAGAGATGAAAGGTTGCAATTTGTGATAGAGATGAAAGCTTGTAATTTGTGATAGAGATGAAAACTTGTAATTTGGGATAGAGATGAAAGGTTGCAATTTAGGATAGAGATGAAAGGTTGCAATTTGGGATAGAGATGAAAACTTGCAATTTGAGATAGAGATGAAAGCTTGTAATTTGTGATAGAGATGAAAACTTGCAATTTGGATAGAGATGAAAGGTTGCAATTTAGGATAGAGATGAAAGGTTGCAATTTGGGATAGAGATGAAAGCTTGCAATTTGGGATAGAGATGAAAGCTTGCAATTTAGGATAGAGATGAAAGGTTGCAATTTGAGATAGAGATGAAAACTTGCAATTTGGGATAGAGATGAAAGGTTGCAATTTAGGATAGAGATGAAAGGTTGCAATTTGTGATAGAGATGAAAGCTTGTAATTTGTGATAGAGATGAAAACTTGTAATTTGGGATAGAGATGAAAGGTTGCAATTTAGGATAGAGATGAAAGGTTGCAATTTGGGATAGAGATGAAAACTTGCAATTTGAGATAGAGATGAAAGCTTGTAATTTGAGATAGAGATGAAAGCTTGCAATTTGGGATAGAGATGAAAGGTTGCAATTTAGGATAGAGATGAAAGGTTGCAATTTGGGATAGAGATGAAAGGTTGCAATTTGGGATAGAGATGAAAGGTTGCAATTTAGGATAGAGATGAAAGGTTGCAATTTGTGATAGAGATGAAAACTTGCAATTTGGGATAGAGATGAAAACTTGTAATTTGGGATAGAGATGAAAGGTTGCAATTTAGGATAGAGATGAAAGGTTGCAATTTAGGATAGAGATGAAAACTTGCAATTTGTGATAGAG
>NC_087209.1:15814941-15822441 GCF_015104395.2 Macrobrachium nipponense | reverse complement strand
GCGCTGCACCTATCTTCCAGGTCACCTTAATTGCGGGGACGGCATCTTCAAGAACTTGTTTAATTCCAAATGTCTACGTCAAATTACATGCCAAAGTAAAATTACTTCCATTCTGAAAACATTGTGAAACTGCAACGAATTCATCAGAGTATTTCTCTGCTTTGAAGCTTTTCATGTTTTGTTTTACTATACATAATAGAAAACAAAAATATCTTTTTGGTTAAGTTGTAAAAAAAAAATTATTTTCAATAATGTACTGACCCCAAGAACAATACTAATGAACATACATTACTTTCTCATTCCAGTGCATTAGTTCATGACATCAAATTACTGAAAACAGACGAAAAATATATTAGTTGAAAATGACATCCGTGAGTACATAAAAGCATATCGAAATTACCTTACTGCTTTTAACCCACCATCATTAGCATAATGTGAACATTATCATTAATGCTCCAATAACTTTACGTACCATTAGAGCAGTTGCCCTTTTCATTTCACTTACTGTATCATTTTACTGGCAATTTCATACCCCCTAAAATCAAGCGTTTACCTGAATTTATCTGATTCACACATAAAATGAACATACGGGTGGCTGGCTACTTCCCCAAGTCGATTCTTAAGGGCTGAGTATGACGACGTTTTCTCAAGCAATGTTGATTCTGTCTCGCCCAAAAGACGGCGCCTTTGACAAACGAAGTAAGAAGGATTCCGACCATTAAAACTTCACGTCTGATTTGCCCCTTCCCTGACTTTTTGTTCGAACATTCTTTCCTGGCGCAATACGAGAATGTCTTTGTATTAATCAATTAGTTTATATATATTTATATATAACTCGACTTTTCCAGTGGTTCCTCTTTGCAACGTTGAACGAAATAACGGTGTTCGTTAGTTTGCATTTTTTAAAAGCAGCATCCAATTACGGTATCTTTTGTGCAGCACACGTATGACATTGGGCGGTTGTCCAACCTTGTTATTGGGTGAGGTCACTGACGCCCAGGAATTTGAAAAACGAATTCTCTCTCTTTTTTGTGTGCTTGCGCATACAGTGAAGTGAAAATCTGAACGAATTCATGAATTCCTGACTATTTAGTAGGGTATTTTCATATGAAAAGGCAATATTACCATTTCTAATTCATATTTTGAAGTTTGGAAATCTGAACGAATTCGTGACTATTTAGTAAGGTATTTTCATATGAAAAGGTAATGTTGCCATTTCTAATTCATATTTTGAAGTTTGAAAATCTGAACAAATTCGTGATTATTTAGTAGGGAATTTTCATATGAAAAGGTCATGTTACATTTCTAATTCATATTTTGAAATTTGAAAATCTAAACGAATTCGTGATTATTTAGTAAGGAATTTTCATATGAAAAGGTAATGTTACCACTTCTAATTCATATTATCTAGTAGGGAATTTTCATATGAAAAGGTAATGTTACCATGTCTAATTCATAATATTTTGAAGTTTAATCATATTTCTAATTTATAATATTTTGGAGTTTACTAAAATTAACAGAAAATACTATGTCTATATTTAACACTATCCCCATGAGATGTCAAATCCTAATTTGACCTATAACCATTAAACTGACCTAATTCTGTACAACTGTTTCATGAGTGGAGTAAGCATCCCATACAAGGAGAATACATCTCATATAATTTTATGTGAAAGCCAAGGTCAGACTCCTATCACAACTTTGCTCATTATGCATGACCTTGACCCTTTACTTATAGTCATGACAAAGGAGGTGAGTCACAGTAAGGTGTGCGCAAATTTATGAAGGGAGTGTTGAGCCAACTCCTCTTTATGGATATAAGTATGGTTGTAGATTGGGAATGGAAGGGAATAGACTGAAGCTGCTGAGATGAACTGAGAATCTGAGAAATAATCATAATATGGAAGCATGGTGTTGTTTTACTTACTTTTACACACACACATACATACATACATACATACATACATACATACATACATACATACATACATATACATATATATATATATACATATATATATATATATATATATATATATATATATATATATATATATATATATATATATATATATATATATATATATATACATATATATATATATATACTATATATATATTATATATATATATATATATATATATATATATATATATATATATATATATATATATATATATATATATAAAGATAGTGAGCCACAGACTGGTTTTCTGTTGTATGATTACACACACAACACACTCACACACACATACACATACACACACAAAATATATATATAATATATATATATATATATATATATATATATATATATATATATATATATATATATATTAAGATAGTGAGCCACAGACTGGTTTTCTGTTGTATGATTACACACACAACACACTCAAACACACATACACATACACACACACACACACACACACACACATATATATATATATATATATAACAAAACCAGCTAATACTAAACCATATGCGCCCATTCAAAAGAGTACCAATAACAGACCCGCAAATGTACCTACGCTATGAGTCTACCTGTACAACTAAAGCATCGTTCGTCACGGCACTAATGATTCTCTATGGCAATCCCGGAATAGTTCCCGCTTTTTTCTATTTCTCATTTATTTCTACCTTACAGCCCTCGGTAACGAGAACGAAATGGCGGGAAACTCATTCGGGCAGCCAACAGGACCGCCAGAGATTCATAAATCTCCTGCCACGAAAGTGATGAGTCGGAAGGGTAAGAGAGAGAGAGAGAGAGAGAGAGAAACTATTTTGTTGCTGAAGTGAAAGAAAGTGAAAGACAGAGAATATGATAACGAGAGTCTATTTTGCAGAGGTAGTACTAACCGCTGTTGAGAGAGATTTCTTTCAATATCTCGCCCCCTTTCTTTCTGTTTATATACTAGTTTCAGAAGCGTCTATCTCTCACTTTTGTTTTATCAACGGCTTGTACCAATACGCGTCTCTTTCTCTCTCTCTCTCTTTCTCCAATGGAAAATCATATTTCTACAGTTTGACTACTGTTGCTAATAAAAAATAAAGAAAAAATAAATAAACAATAAACAGGTTAGTTTTATAGTGAACTTTAACACGCAGTCTCTCTCTCTCTCTCTCTCTCTCTCCTCTCTCTCTCTCTCTCTCTCTCCTATAAAATTATGTTTCTGCAGCTTGACTACTGTCGCTAATATAAAACAAAAAAAGTAAGTTTTATAGTGAGCTTTTTATTTCGCTGCCGAAATTCGGAATCAAGAGGCATTTCCATGATAATTGCAACTAATAAAAAACACCATTGCGTTTGACTCGTGAACACTCGACAAAGTTTTGAGCATTATAAAAATGTTAATACGCAATTTTTTCAGCAATTTGAATTTCTATGAGCGCTATCAATGCGCAGCCGCCTGAATACGTTATATATATGTGATATATATATATATATATATATATATATATATATATATATATATATATATATATATATATATATATATATATATATATATATATATATATATATATATATATATATATATATATATATATATATATATATATTACGTCTGTGTCCCCTGGCAATACAGATTCGATTCCAGGCTGAGACGAGCTGGTTGGTACAGTCCGTTTAAATCCATTGTATACTTTCGTTGACCCAAGTAGTGAATTACGCACCTGGTAGTCTGAAGACTGTGTTGGGTCACAACCAGACATATATTTAATTTATCAATCGCATTTAATGTATATTAGGTTACATGATTCGAAATATGATAACAGCTTTGTTCCAGAAAGGACAGTTACTACTGCTACACTAATAAATTAAATTATGATATCCAGCGAATATAAAAGTACGAGCATTTGGAGAGAAAGTTTATGAAATTAAATAAATAGTTAAAAAAAATATATCAGTAATTTACAAAGGAGAAGGCAAAATATTCTTCCAAGATGATTCAATAGGAGATGTTCTACACAGCTGAAAGTTTAAGAAACTTTGATCTTAAAATATTCACTTTGTCAGCAGTCAAGTTCATAACACTTTATAATAAGTAGTCATTTACTGTTTTTCATTGATCAAAAATATTTGTTGATCAGGGTATGCTGACAAAATTTAAAATGGTTAGTGAGTACATGTGCAACTGAAAGATTATTCAATCTTTCATTTGATGGGAAAATAAATCATAAAAATTTATATTTCTCTCAACAGCTGCGTCTGACTTCTGAGTGACAACTCTTACAATATTTACCTTTGGTATTTTTGATAACTAAATACGATACAATGATGGGAGTAATTTATCCTACATTGGCACTGCAAACTTGTTGTATATATTACCAAAAGATGGCTTATCATACTATCTCAAAAGTTTTGAATAAATTCCACATCTATCTTCATTCCGTTGCATGGAACGTGAAATATGACGACTTTCTTATTTATTTTTAATTATTATAAAAAGTTTCTTTAAAATAGCTGGATAACGTTTCAAGAATTGGCGTTAGAGGTCCCATACCCCAAAAATAAATCTGTCTGTAGATTTACTCTTGGTCAGGAATAACTTGAAAGCTTTGCGCCATTTTATTATCATATTATATATAATAATCCTCGGATAAATTTCACGCTCAATTTCTTCCTATGGTAGTAATTAAATAGTAGTACTTCACGGACTACTTATACTGTAAAAAAAAAAAAATTGGTATGGTAAACATGCAGGGAGGAAACTGAAATAGATGACTACGCTGTAACAATTACAAAAGCAGTTATGTCGGAATCAACGGGAACCTTAATTATGAGAGATGCAGAATTGCAAATTGTAATGCATGGACAAGTAAACACTGTTTTCAGCTTAAAAATTCTAGGATATGAATATACACACACACACTCACTATATATATTTGTGTATGTATGTATATTTTAGAGCTAATTAAGAGAAATTTTCATTCATCATGCTATTCCCATCGGTGATATGAAGAAACCACTATATGCTTCAAAGTTTAGCGGTGATTCAAAATTCCGACCCATTACGTAATTAGTAGCTGAGCCATTTACAAATCCAGGAAGGAATGATCTTTTTTTTATATTTCAGATTTTAAAAAATTCTTCAGTAAAGTATTATTTTTGTTTTACATTTTCCAACATTCCCAACATAGTGAAAATACTAACTTATTTCTACCATCTTTTATTTCGTTATCTGGTTTTAGAAATGTATGTTAAATATATTTTTGGGTTCGTGTCATTAAATTGGAATGCATTTATATTCCCTCAGATACCTTATCACGAGTGACATGTAAAACATTAAAAGTAAACTTTTCTTTCGTAAACCGTCAAAATGTGAATAAAATTCTGGTATTATATGGCTTACGTGAGTGTGTGTGTGTGTGTGTGTGTGTATGTATGTATAGATATATATACCAAAACGCTGGTAGGGTTTCTGTATTCATCAAGTTCTTATAGATGGTGTTCTTTGGCTTTTATAACACATCTCCTTCCCCCTCCCCCCAACCCCCAAACCAGTAACCCCGGGCTATGACCCATCACCCTGGAACGACGTTCATTTTTCCAAGACGAGGCCCACAGAGGCAGAACGGATTAATCCGGAAATAGGCCTAAATAAAATAACACTCAAAGGTGAAATAGTGTATAGTCCTGCCACTTGGGAGCTGAAATGTCCCAGTTTCCCTCAGCTGAATGAATGGACCATATTATTAGTTTTTAATAACTACATGGTACTACGCTTAGGTAAGACCAAAGAAACAACCAAAATATTCTGTGCTATAATCCCCTACCACTCTGATATCCTATAAGCCTATAGGCCTACAGAGCATCTCATCTCGTCCCAGCCTTTATATCACCTACGAACATATCAGGAATGAGAGTCCTTTTTTTTTTTTTTTTTTTTTTTTTTTCTTAATGACCGACAAACCCACCAGAACTGAAAATCCGATGACGGGTCATCTACCTCGGACAGGACGTTTCTTATTTCGGCCGCGTTCACAAAAAAACTCTTTACATTTAGTGCTAAGAACCTTATTTTCTTAGGAGTAAGAGGCTGCTGCAACGGCGTCTTCATTTTTAGGCCCCCAAAAGCAAAAATCTTTCTCACATTTTACGCCGAAGAATTTTTTTTGGAGGGTTTTTTTTTTTTTTTTTCGGTGCGTGTGGCGTGGTCGTTAACGTTGTGCACTACAGTGGGCAAGGGGCGGAGGAGGAGGAGGGTGAGAGAGGGAGTGGGAGGGGAAGGGGAAGGGGAGGAGGAGGAAGAGGAGGAGTTGGTGGTTTGAGTCTAGGCCTACCCTGTAACATTAACGATTTTGCTACTATACCGATATCACCTTCCATCCTGCCTTTCGTTTCAAGATCTTCATTGTTTTAACACAGATTTAAAAACTATTGGGAAAATTTTTTTCTAAAAGATACCTAAAATTCAATAATATATTTCTTAAAAGTAAAAGTTAAAAATCATTCTAAGCACCTCTTGCTAAAAGCAAGAGCAATGGGGCAAATGCTCATTCATTTGCAGCAATTTCACAAAATTTATTCAGACCGCCTTCCACCCTCAAGCCCCAGCTATATTTTGCACCCAGTTCCAGCTCATATAAAAAAAAGACCGGAACGCAAAGTGCGAATAACAGTAAAAAAGATATTATCAATTATTCACAAAAAAAGGAATTAGATTTTTGATAAGTTACGTAGCGATTTCATTATTGTGGTAAAAAGCCTTATTCTTCCTCTTAGCTTGTTGAGCTTAAAAATGCCGCGCTCTGCAATATGCAAAGCTCATCGCAGAAATGAAATATGCAGGAGAAAATAAATTTATAAGTCTTTCCTTGAATTTTCGTTTTTTAATACATGATTATCCTAGTTTTATTAAATCATAAAAGTGTACAACACTCATAAAAAATTACTTTTTCACTTCTTCACAAGAGCTCGAATAAAGTATATCTTAGTTCACAGCCATTTTTTTAACGGATTCTTCCAATTTTTCCTAATTTAGTTCTCGCCTGATTTAAATTTAAAAAAAAATCCTCTGGGTCACATCAGTAAGTGTAGAAGTTTCCTTCCGTGGTCTGAGTAAAGCTATGTAATAATTTGCGTATAACCAAGTTTGCTTCCGCGGTCTGGGTAAATCATTGTATATAATGACTTGGGTATTACCAAGATTCAAGCTCGATGAGAACATTAGCCCGAAAAGATTATCAGAAACACCAATATATATTTCTATGCTGCCTTTTTATTTAAATATAAAAAACTCCTAAAAATGTTCAATGATTACTTTTTATGTAAGGAACTAATACTATAAAAAGGAAATGCAAAAGGCGAAAGAACGTTTTTGTAACTGGAGTAATATTAAATAAAATTAACGCAAAAGTCATTATTGCTCTGAGGAAACCAGAGGTCTCAGAACATCAAAGTTTGCTGTCAACTGCTCTCTGAGAACTTAGAGACAGCCTGAGACAGTCTAGGAGGACAGAGTTCGGACTTGGAATACTGGTGCAGGACACAA
>NC_087209.1:15799941-15807441 GCF_015104395.2 Macrobrachium nipponense | reverse complement strand
ATTTCTTCTAATAACTGAATTTCTTCTAATCATTGATTTTTTTTTCTAATTGCTGAATATTTTTCTCATCGCTGAATTTTCTCTACCGTTTTCACTCCCATTAACACGCGAATTTTTTCTCACCTAACTTGAAGCTCCATCACTGCTCTACTTCGTTGCAATTTTTCCTCAAGCAAGGAAATAACGTTGATAGGTCCTTGATCAGGTAGGAGGAGCCATCAAACGGCGGCATAATCAAAGGGGCCTTAATTAAGTTTTCGGTTCCTTCCTTCCTTCCTCGTCTCTGAGTTTCGTCTGTTTTGGTCAATAAAGTTCCCCTGATTTAGAATTCGCGAGCTGAGATTCCCTACCGCCCCCCTCCCCCACCTCCCCACACACACACAAACTTTTTTTTGTTTTCATTTATTTTTATCTAACAGAACGTTGTTTTCGCCAACATTAATAACTAGATACAAACTTACATAAACGAATAGGAATTGAGGAACAAATAGGTAGGAAAGAATGATCGTACGTAGTAATTATAAGATTATTCGTGAAAAAAATTCAAACAAAGCATAAACATAGAAATCTATGAACGATAAAAGGAAAACAATTAGAATTCGCGGTTTGAGACACTTGATCTATCTCTAATATTTTTTAATAAAGCTTCGGTTTGGCCAACGGAAATATCTCGGTATAAATAAGTACAAACAGATATAAGGGGAAGAATAGAGTAGTAGTAAGGAACGATTACAATAGGTACAGAACTCTTAATAAAGAAATTATCTTATAAATGCAGAAATATATAAAAATCAAATAATACAAAAGTATTAGAATTCGTAGTCTGAGAGTCTTAGGCTCTCTCTCTCTCTCTCTCTCTCTCTCTCTCTCTCTCTCTCTCTCTCTCTCTCCTAAATAAACCTTGGCTTTCGTCAATATAAACAACTGAACACAAATATGTGTTTTCAGATATAAACTGAAAAAGAACAGGTAAAATAGAGAAATCGAAAAAAGTAATTCACATTCCTGTTGATAAAAAAGAAATATATATTTTGCAATAGCAGAAAAATACAAAATTGAAAGAATAATAACAAAAAATGGAAACTTCCTCCATTTCGTAATAAAGAACAGAAAGGCAAGTCCGTCTTACTCACGGATTTTCACAAGCAAGAATTGTGCGAGGATTAACTCTAGTCTTATTTTTTTTATGAGATTTTTCATACTGTTCCTGAGCGAGATAAAAGATGTAAAAAATAAAATACGCCGAATCGGCGCTATCGAGTTTTCTGTACAGCGATTAAATGCAAAAAAAAAAAAAAAAAAAAAACCTAATCATAACTATAAGAGAGGAGCTCTTTCATGCTGACAAAAGCTTGATTAAAAACAATTTACTTTTACTCTTTGCCAAAGTCGCTTTTTTCCAGCCCCCCCCTCCCCACTCCCCTTCAACCCCTTCCCGCCATTAATCGGAATGCAAATTGTACCATGGACACGCTTGGAAATTAAAACAGAAAAAAAACTCCTTTCCAATACTCCAATAAAAGAAACTATTAACTTTTCCCCACTGCTATTTTCCGATCCAAAACTGAATACCTCTCTCCAGTTTATTATAAACATTTCCGATATCTAATATTGGTAAACTCCACCACTGGATCCAAGCGTCCAGGTTTCAAGGGAATAAGTGTTGGCAGAAATTACAATATGATATTTTTTATATCTCCTCAAATATGGTTATGATAGTTTTCATATCTCCTCAAAAATGGTTATGATAGTTTTCATATCTCCTCAAAAATGGTTATGATAGTTTTCATATCTCCTCAAAAATGGTTATGATAGTTTTCATATCTCCTCAAAATTGGTTATGATAGTTTTCATATCTCCTCAAAAATGGTTATGATAGTTTTCATATCTCCTCAAAAATGGTTATGATAGTTTTCATATCTCCTCAAAAATGGTTATGATAGTTTTCATACCTCCTCCAAAAATGGGTTTATGATAGTTTTCATATCTCCTCAAAAACTGGTTATGATATTTTTTCATATCTCCTCAAAAATGGTTTATGATAGTTTTCATATCTCCTCAAATGGTTATGATAGTTTTTTTCATATCTCCTCAAAAATGGTTATGATAGTTTTCATACCTCCTCAAAAATGGTGTCATATTTCAGCAGTTCTTTATATCAGCTAACAATAAAATATGTCTACGCACGTTAAATATTTCAAAATTACAACGTAAAAACTGTAGTCATTCATTTGTCTAAACAGTGAATATCATTTTACAATATAAAAGTGAATAAACTGTCATTGAAAAGTTATGTTTATAAGTCGGAAGAATTGGTAATCAATCATGTTTTGTCATTTAATTTACGATTTTTATTTGCCGGAATATAAGTATATCGATTTATTTTCATTGAAATTGACATAATTTTCGGCGCAATCGAGTTTCCAGTACAACGTATAATTCTGCATAAAACCAATAACTCTGACCGGCAGCTCTCCAGTTGCTCACCACATGCGGTAGAGTGAGGGTTCGTCCCATGGCTCCGGAAAGCGCTGCCAGATGCACGATCCATGGCTAACTTTAACCTTGTATAAAATAAAAACTACTGAGGCTAGAGGGTCGCAATTTGGTATGATTGATGATTGGAGGGTAGATGATCGGAATACCAATTTTCAGATCTGACAGTCAAAGCCGGAAAAATAGTTTTCTTTTACAGAGAACTAAAACGAAATAAACAATGTCTTGCACTTCCAGTGCAAGTCTTGTTCATATTCTACTAACTTCATTGCATTGTAACCCTTGCAGATGCATTGTTGCACTTTATTTTCCCGTGTACTTTACTTATTTAAGAGAACATCTTCCGAAGGAAAGTAGGTACATAAGTATATTTAGATATTCCTATAATTTTCCTTTGGAAAAGTCATCCTGTCACGTTTTAATGTTTGCTTTTGTAGAAATGTATGTAATTACATGTCTTGCTGCAAAGATTTTGTAACCTTAAATTTCGTTACGGTCACCAAATTTAAGATTGTATTATACCTTGTAATTTAACATTTTTTTATACCTTGTAATGATTACATTTCACAAGAGAAAATGTATTCCTACATCTGCATCACCACGCAGTGAACATATGTGAGACATGAAATATAGAGAATATTCTATATTTAATATTTTAGTCTGTGAAAAAGAAGAAAATACAAAGAGCAACGCATCACAAGAGGAAACTGCTGCCTGGAGGAGTTACCAAATTCATTCAAGGCTCAATCATCGTTAGAATTCAGGCAGGATACACACTCATGCGTGCGACACTTGATCACAGGAATAACTTACGGCAGAACCACGCCCTGGATTTTATAAATGGGGTCTTTAGCGGATATTGCGAAGAGGGAAGTGGCCATATCAGGAAGCGAGAGTCATACAGCGGAGTAAAAAGAGAAAGTAGTGGAAATGATTTAGGAAAGGGATAGGGTATAGGAAGGTTGTAGTGAATGATTAAAAGGGGAAGAGGAATTCCGAAGGCTTACAGGGATGAGAAAGGCTTCGGTGATATGTGACTTGACAAATGGTTTGAGTTTTAAAATTCCCATGAAGGCATTACGGAGAAAAAAATTAAGACTAATATTCCTATGAAGGCGGAAACGAAAGCGTTTTACGGATTAATATTATATATATAATATATATATATATATATATATATATATATATATATATATATATATATATATATATATATATATGAATAACTTGATCACGATGTATAAAACGTGATGCTATGTATAAATAAAGGTTCTTGCCACGAAGGAGAAAATGAAAAGCAAGATAGCCAAGCACTTTCGGTCTAGTGCGACCCTTTACTCGGGACCCTTTACTCGGGACAACTGATCGTACAGAGGAAAAACAGTCAAAGTAGCCTTAATATCCAAACTGACATTACAAGATTAGCAATAAGGTCGATTTCACTCTACAGAAACGAGGAATCGCCTGAGGGCAGGATAAGTGATTTTTTGGCAGCCACACCTTGGAGAGCACACACGTGGTCAACAGATGATTCATCCAGAAAACAATACATTTTTAAAAAACAAGGAGGCATATACAACTTATTACCATGAAATTTACAAAAATGTTCCTCCCAAAAATTAGTGAAAAGAACAACAAAAAAAGGTATATAAATATATCGAGAGAGAGAGAGAGAGAGAGAGAGAGAGAGAGAGAGAGAGAGAGAGAGAGAGAGAGAGAATTGCCTATGTCTGTTAGTCACATAATTTCATTGATTAACTTACGTATTTGTGATTGTAGATTTATTTTTAATGGAGAATATTACTAACAAATATTTGGTATGGCCATGGGTAACCCTTTATCACCTCTCCTTTCAACCTTATATATGGAATTTTTTGAAAGACAACACCTCCCGAATATCACTTGTCCCCTTAAAATGGTACAGATATGTAGCTGACATCTTAGTAGTCTTACCTGTTGGTATCGATGTAAATGATTTATTGTCTCAATTGAATAATTTAGTGCCATCCATAAAATTCACTGTTGAAATTGAAAATAACAATGTCATCCCTTTCCTAGATGTATTAATACATAGAGAATCTTTCCAATGTAAATTCAGTATTTATAGAAAACCCACAAATAATTCAACATATGTACATTTTTATTCTGGCCACCATCTTAATATTAAAATTTCAATTTTTTATTCTATGTTCCTACGTGCTTTGCGTATCATGAGTCCACAACATCTTGACCAAGATATAGAATACATAAAAAAGATAGGAAATGATCTCTGCTACCCACCTCATATAATTGATTTATGTTATCAAAAAGCTCACAAAAAGTTTTATAGTGTTGCTAGTAATGAAAAAGAAATGTCTAAAAATGTACTTAGCTTGCCTAACTTTCGTGGATTTGAAACCATAAAATCAATATTTAAATCGTTTAATGTTAATGTAGTGTTCTCTTATAACAATACCATTAAAGATATGCTAATTAAGAATAGTCCCGTAACAAATAACAACATCATTTACAAAATTCCTTGTAAGGATTTCCCGTCTTTTTAATAGGACAGTCAAGTAAAAATTTGTGTGTACGTATTAAGCAGCATATGTATTCAGTTACAACAGCCCAAACTTCAAATGCAATGTTTATACATCTGAGTGAAAAATCTCATTGTATTAATTGGGGTGATACCTCGGTAATTGCTAGATCTATTGATTATGTTTCAAGAAATTTACTGGAATCAGCAATTATACAAATCACTAATAAAAACAATCTAAATCTAAGTCAGGGATTGTACCATTTGGACCCGTATATTTGTAAAATGTTTATGAAGGACCTTAAAATAAATTAACTACTAATTAATTAGTCCCACATGTATATAGTTATTATCTCTCTTCTCTCTCTCTCTCTCTCTCCTCGATATATTTATATCCCTTTTTTCGTCTTTTCACTAATTTTTTGGGGGAACATTTTTGTAAATTTCATGGTAATAAGTTGTATATGCCTCCTTGTTTTTTCAAAATGTATTGTTTTCTGGATGAATAATCTGTTGACCACGTGTGTGCTCCTCCAAGGTGTGGCTGCCAAAAAATCACTTATCCTGCCCTCAGGCGATTCCTCGTTTCTGTAGAGTGAAATCGACCTAATGCTAATCTTGTAATGTAAGTTTGGATATTAAGGCTACTTTGACTATGTTTTTCCTCTGTACGATCAGTTGTGCCTGAGTAAAGGGTCGCACTAGACCGAAGTGCTTGGCTATCTTGCTTTTCATTTTCTCCTTCGTGGCAAAAACCTTTCTATATATATATATATATATATATATATATATATATATATTATATATATATATATATATATATATATATATATAATCTCAGCGCATACACATGACTTCATGATAATAAGCGAATACCACAACAAAAAACAATAGGGCAGAAATTCTAACCTATTATTTTTCCTTCGGTATTATATATATATATATATATATATAGATATATATATATATATAATATATATATATATATATATATATTATATATATAGATTATATATTAATCAACGCTTTGTTATTTTTCAAGACAAGAATGTGGATATATTGCCAAATGCTACAACGCTAAAGGAGATAAATTTTTGTTTAAGTATTTACATCGGTACCTGCCTCATTGCATATTCCAGGAAATCGTTTAAAAAATCGTACGTTTTAAGTCTTGTGTGTATTGCATATTATTAATACATTTGCGCAAAATCAAAGTTTATTAGAATACGAAATAATGTCCTCCGATACTCATACATAACTTACACTAAACACACACACACACACACACACACACACACACACACACATATATATATATATATATATATATATATATACATATATATATGTGTGTGGTGTGTGTGTGTGTGTGTGTGTGTGTTTTAGTGTGAGTATGTATGAGTATCGGAAGACATTATTTCGTATTCTAATAAACTTTGATTTTGCGCAAATGTATTAATAATATGCAATACACACAAGACTTAAACGTACGATTTTTTAAATGATTTCCGATGTAAATACTTGAACAAAAATTTATCTCCTTTAGCGTCGTAGCATTTGGCAACTAATATCCACACTTCTTGATTTGAAAAATAACAAAGCGTTGATTAAAATTGTAACCAGCTTCAGAGGTCTGGGATAAGCATTAATCTGCCATGATGTCAAACGGAAGTAAACAGAGTTAGTATACCATCTGGTAAAGGAACGATAGAGAGAACACGCTTTGCCAGCACTAACTGCTCTGCAATATGTTGCCAGATAGAACGGTCTTGCTGTACCGGTACTGCACAATATTGCAATGCCAGAATAGTGTAAGAGTTTGTGGAATCCCGTTTCTGAGCTATGCATGGCGAATAAGCTTTTCCAAAACTATTGCCGCGCGTCCTTCTGGACTGTGAGTAAAGAGATGGTCTCTATTTGTTCCTGAAGTTTTTGAGCTATGATTTAAAAAAAAATGTAATGGGCATTATTTTGGTCGAATACTCTCGATTGAGAGGAGTTCAATAAAAAACGATACATAATTTTCATATAAAAATCTCTAATCCACAACTTTAAAAGAAATGTAATGCGGATATTTTTGTCCAATAATATCGAATTAGAGAAGATATTATGTGAACACGACGAAAGATGTCAAGTATAATTCAAGTACAGTTCTCTGTATACTTTGCAAATGCCCATATTTAAGATATCAGTCATCAACGATAAAATGATGGAGATATTAAAGGTATATTGGTCTCTTGCACAGACGTGATAATATACGGTCCTATTTCTCTTGAGATTTCCAAAGCTGAAACAAGCTCCTTCATAAAACAAATCACCAAGTGATTGTCTTCAAACGTCGGCTACACCTACGTCAATAATTGGAAAAAAATTCGAGGAAGTAGTTGGTGGATATGATCGAAAACGAATTCATCTCTCTCTCTCTCTCTCTCTCTCTCTCTCTCTGTCCTCCTCCCAAATCCTTTCTTTCTCTTCCCCATCTCTTA
>NC_087209.1:15766560-15799441 GCF_015104395.2 Macrobrachium nipponense | reverse complement strand
CGTCCGCAATTAGTGAAGTACTCATACCTCTGGCAACAGTAAACCCCGTATATAGTAACATATGATATGTTTATATTTATTTGTGATGTTACATAATTACATATTATATATATTACGGATGACTACTATCAAAATGTTATCATAAAACTAAAACAGGTTAATTTGTAGGAAACAACAAAGAAACGAGCTGTTACAATGATTGTTTACGTTTTCGTGCGTCTGGTAGCATACTACAGGTGACTCCCGTCAGAAAACCTCCGGTTTCTGGGGACCTGTGATCTCATCCCAGCGTAATCAAAGGGTTAATCATATCATTTCCATTATGCTATCAATACCAGCTATAGGAAGACTCTCGACAGCGGCCAACTCGGTCTTTCCATAATACCCAGGGAATGACAACATTACCTCTACTAAAGGAGCCAAAACTATTGTGTTCGGGATACCTCCCAGAACAATAAAGTTCCCTGAATACTTCACCAAACCTTTTAAACTGCTTTCCAGCACTAACGACCGAGCAGACCCTGTATCTCTCAAAAACTTAACATCAATAATAATAGAATTAAGTTACTTTTCCTGGCCAAATGTACTTATCATATTTCAGTCATTCCTGTGGATTATTATTTCCATCTCCGGGCAAACTATTACCACCACTACCACTATTTGTTATCGGTAATTTTACGTCAGGAGATGCACTTGGCATTAAAGCCACAGGATTATTCCTTTGAAGATAATTTGTTCTGGCGTGACACTGAGCTTGGAAATGACCGGGTTTATTACACCAGAAACAAGTCCTCATATTACCATTTCCTGTCCCAGAACTACCTCCTATGGAAAATACACGAGTACCAGGTTTACTCATGAATTTTCCATTCTCACTAGCAGGGAAATTATTCTGAACCACAGAATTCTTAGACTTATTATTGTCACTTCGTATTCCTTTATGGCAAAATTGCCTGAACCTGTTCTATGGGTCAAGACAAATTTGTCAGCCACTTGAGCTGCCTTACCTAAATTAGTAACCTTTAATTCTTTTAGATAAATTTTCAGTTCTTTGGAGCAAGATTTCTTAAACTCTTCCAAAAGCATGAGTTCTCTCAGGGAAGAAAAAGTGACAACTTGACGACTCTTCAACCAGTCGTCAAACTGTTCCTCCTTGAACCTGGCAAATTCTACATACGATAATGATAGATTCTTAGTAAGGTTCCTAAACTTTAACCTGTATGCCTCAGGGACCAAATCATAGGCTTTTAAAATTAGTGCCTTTACCTTGTGATAATCCCTGGCTCCCCATCCCCTCCATCCACGGCATTATATTACCCGAATTGTCCTTGCCTCACCAATTTACACTGCATCAGCACTCTCCACATCTCTGGTGGCCAAGACAACCGAGCTGACACCCTCTCAAAGGCCTTGAAGAATTCAGGAAACATTCCTTTCATAAAAATGGGACCAATTTTAATGCAGCCCCAATATTAACCTATCGGGCTGACTACCTCGTGGGATGCTAAATTGGTTAGGAGCCCCTGTAAACCTAGCCATTTCCAATTAAGTTGGCCCATCTCTATCTCATGCCTCCTCACCCTCTCGTTCTCCACATGCTCCAATTTTAACAACTCTATTTTTTTACAAATCAAATCATATTCCTGAATTTCCTTTGATTCAGAATTTACAGGAACTGTAGGAACTGCTGGCCCTAAATCACTTCAGTCAAGAAAGGGTTTGTGGTTATATTTCCTATTGGCAGCAAATTGGCTGGGCCTTCATAAATGACTCCAGTCTGAGGAGGATCATCAAATAACGAAAAACCTGCACAACTAACAAGGTACTCTTTACCTAATATTGGTAAATGCCTAATACAATCGGCAGACCCTAAGAACTCTGCAGGACTAAACTCAAAGTCTTCCAAATTATCCATAGTAATAGGAGAGAAAGGTATTTCCAAAAATAAATACTATAACCCCACTGAGGAGCGTTCCAATGTCCCAACTACTGTGTACACCTGAGCACAAATCCTGTCACGGTCGCCAGATTGTTACGACCTTATTTACGGCCGTAATTTCAAGGGTTCTTGTCTCTACTCAGAATCTGCGGTCAGTAAAAATGTAACACAGCAACTTAGGGACAAAAGAATAAACACCTCAACAAAAGTTACAATATTTATTTACAAGAAAAAGGTAATGGTTGGCAAAAATAATAACCAAAATGAATATATAAAACAAGGGAAACCAACCTTAAGATCTTTAAAAGATCACCTACAACTAAATTAAACCCTAAGCCAAGAAATAGCAAATTTTAAATATGACACTTCAGGCAGGTACCTTCCAAATTACTGGCCAGATAAATATAACCTAAGAAACTAAGTAAGGTAGGAGGAAGCAAGAGAAAATAAGAGGGGAAACTTAATAATACTCCTACCTAACACATACAAACTAAATTGCACTTAAAATCTAATTTAGTGACCAGGATATATGCTAAGAATAATTATAATAATGTTGAAAATGTTCAGTTAATAAACAATCAAATACGAAAATAACCTTACGAATTCAAAATAAGGAATAACCACGAGAGGCTTAGTGGATGAGCTCATCAGGCCATACAAGGTCCAGAAGACCGTACTGCAAACAGGGGCGTGCAAATCCACAGGCCCAGCGATCCACGATTGTCTTAAATAGCTATAAAAACATCTCATACCTGTAGAAAGCCGCCCTACTTGTCTCCACGAGTTCCAAGAACTCACTGACGCTGATGAAGAAGTCAACTGGGTCAAGCTGCAATGCCTGCAGGCAACCCAAAATACCACGGGAACACCGAGGGTGGGTAGCCTCCGAGAATCCGGGGGGACGCAACGGATCTCGCACGCCACAAACTGCACCGTTCTACGTAAGTACGGGCCAACTCGTTCGAAATCCTTCTGACAAACGAGGGAAGGGGCGTGGCTGATGAATACCGCTGGTGACAAACACCAGCGACCACACACAAGGCAGCGAAGGAATAAAGAAGCCCTGATCGAAAACTGCAGAGGTCATCGAACTAAGAAACGATACTAATTTGTTAATAAACTTAATCTAAAATAAGATCAAAAGTTTGGACAACTATTAACAAATTATGATTAACAAATTATGAATTTACTTTTAATCTAATATTGAGAAAAGATAAGACAGTAATCATAGTGAAATTTATACTTTTAACTTCTTAGTGCCTTTGGCATGTGTTGTGAATCCCGTGGGAGAGGATAATGCCCCCGAAACGGCTGATAAGCCGCAGTTTTGAGGTCAGTGGGAACCATATATATGTCAGGTCAGTCTTTTGTTCCTTCGCTGTCCAAGGAAATGTCTGGTTTAGAGGAAATGAGGTCAATTGTATCCACATCATCTCTGCTGCGGATTGTAAAGTTAATACCTGTCACCCTTGCGTGATGCAAAAGTCACCTGGTGGCTTGGATGCCCATATTGTGCAATATGTGCAACTAAATAGAACACATTTTACATATAGATATATGTGTATGTGTTTGTATAGGCCTATGTATGTTAGCAGAGTTTTATGACTATGGAAAAGTCCCCTCACTGTGTTCATCCTTAAGTAGAAAGGTTTTGTGTACCAACAGAAGAATATTATCATAGGGAGAGAGAGAGAAGAGGTAGGGTAACAGGTATGTAATTTTAAGGACACATTTATGGAATAACCTGTTTGTATGCGTGCATAGATTTCGATATTCAAAACACTGTACTTCATAACGTAACTCTCAAGAAAAGAAACAGTTTTAGCATTTAGATGCGCTAACGTAATAGCCTTTAAAAGATCTCCCAAAAACCAGTTAAAGAAACATATTAAGCTTTTAGATATACTAACGTAATAACCTTTAAAAGATCTTCCAAACGCGTTTTAGTAGCTATAATCAATCAATCAATCTTCCATAAAATAGTGAAAAGTGTTTGAGGACGAACGATTTCGAAATCATTCAACGGAAGATGGTATCAAAATATAACTTCAAATTCATATTGCAGTCAAAGCAAAGAATCTAGCTTCCCCCACCCAAAAGCGTCCAAAAATCAGTTTTCCGAAGCTGTTTCTGTCGCGAAACTTCGAGGAAACTGGATGGAAAATAGATGCCTGAGGAGTGTCGTGTGTCACCTAGGTGCAGAAATTGTCTTATGATATTTTTGTCAAGCTGCCAATCACGAGATGAAACGAAGAAGAAAATAATACTCACTGGTGCGTTGGCAACCTGAATGGTATCTGGAAATTAGATCTCCTTTAAGTTATTATTTACCTTTTTTTTATATAAATTTTTCGTTTTTTCACTTGACTTATGAGCAGTGAGGACAACACAGTTACGAATATGCAATTGCAGGCGCGTTTGCAGATTCAACACCACACACATAAATTGCAATTTTTGAAGTGACTTTCATGCCATTTATCGACATTGTAATATCTCTCTCTCTCTCTCTCTCTCTCTCTCTCTCTCTCTCTCTCTCTAGTTGTAAACCTCTTACTTGTAAAGTTATTTCTATGCAAATTATACCTAGGTTAAAAAATCTACCTACATGGTAAAATGTAAAAATAAAACTTTTTTTTTTCCGCGCTTTCTTTTATTTGTTGCAAAAAATTCCTTTTATGGAAATGAAGAAGTGTATACGTTTATGTAAATTCAATTCTGTTTAATGTAATTTCAATTTTCAACGCCGATAAGAAGTCATTTTGAATTTAATTCAAATGACAAATGAACAAACTTAGTTGCGATGAGCCTGTCGAAACAAGAAGACTAAGGAGAACTGAATGAAATAAAGATAAAAAAAGAAAAAAGGACCATAGAGTCATTGACGGAATTAACGTGGTCTCCTTAATGTCACAAGGTCAGGCAATACTCCATAGGCCTAATGGAAGACGAGGAAACGTAAATAGATGACCTTTATTCATGGTATGTTTATATAAGAAAGGTAACAGTTTTTATACGTAGGAAATATACAGATTACTTAAAAAAGATGGCATATTTAGGGTGACAACAATTTTAGGTAACAAAATATATAAAAAAAGAATATGCAGTAGATATACTCGTACATCAATGAAATTACAAAGCGCACTCTCTCTCTCTCTCTCTCCTCTCTCTCTCTCTCTAGGTTGATAAGAGCTAAACCTTATTTATTTAATAATGCACAACATTAATATTTTGTTTTGGCTAGAAATAGAAAACTTAGTGAATTACTTCCAAAATAGAGACGTGAGTGGATAGGGAAAAATTCAAATTGAATTAGGAAAAAGAATGTCACTATCTTAACGCAGTTAACATACGAATCTAGAATTAAATGAATAGTTTAAACTAAGGTGTTTAATACTGTAAAATGCAAGTTTGACCTCCCTTTCTGGAAACAAGGTAAAACTTCAGGGAAACTGGTAGACTCCGTACACTCCATTTGTGGCTGATCAACGCTCATACCGTTGCAGCGTTTGTGAACTGAGTCTATTCTTTATGTATACAAGTGTATTCAGTTATATACAGTGAGTAATGGTACTCGCCAACCTAGTAGTTATTATCATTACTCAAAACATTGTTTTAAATGGAAAGAATGATATGACATGCACCTCCATGGAGTTTCCCACAAACCTCTAAAAAACATCAGGGGAAATTCTGTTAAATACGAGAGGTTTTATTGTGTTAGAGATATGGAACAGTTTATGTATATATATATATATATAAATATATATATATATATATATATATATATATATATATATATATACATAACACACACACACGCACACACACACACACACACACACACACACATATATATATATATATATATATATATATATATATATATATATATATATATATATAGTATATATATATATATATATATACATATATATGTAGATATATTATATATATGAATGTATGTATGTATGTATATACATACATTACCCTTTGAAATGTATTGATTAATTTCATCGAACTTGGTAAACATGTGTACTTACCATCAGGAAAAATAGTTGGGGGAGGGGGGGGGGGGGGGGGGGGTGGCGGGTAAGGCATCATTGGCACCAAATAGGGAGGGTGTGGAAAGGGGATGGGAAAGGGGTGAAATGTAAAAACAACTGAAAACATTGTAACATTAGTGTCTAACCATATTTTTTTTAGGTCGCTGAGTTGAATAGTGACAATCCCAATAGCCTTCAAGTCCAAGTTCAGCCCCTCCCCAGTAGGAAGGGCAGGTGGGAAGGGGGAAGGGGGGTGAAACATAAAAACAACTGAAAACGATAGATATTAGTGTCTAATCCATAGGTTTTGAGGTCACTGAGATTAATAGTGACACTTCTGATGCCCTTCAAATCCAAGTTCAGCCCCAATAGGAAGCGGTTGGTTGGGAAGAAGGTGACATGTAAAAATATAGCCTAAGGCTACAGATAGTGTCTAATCCATAGTTTTTGAGGTCGCTGAGATGAATAGTGACACTCTTAGTGCCCTTCACGCCCCAGTACAGCCCCGATAGGAAGGGGGGTTGAGAAGGGAATGGGAAGGGGGTAGCATATAAAAATAACCGAAAACGACATATGTTAATGACGTAACCGACTGGAATAAATGATACAACAAAGAAATTTTTTGCAAAGGAGATAAAGAGACTGATATTAAATTGAAGAGAACTAAACAATGTAATGCAATAGATGGTTGAGCGAAAGAGGGGAATCATTAAATAATAAAGAAAATATGTAGATAAGGATTTGAATACGAAAGGATGACAGTGAGGCAATGTCTTTCAAAGGGGGAGGAATAAAGATGAGTGATTTTTGGTATTACAAGGATCATGGATAGGAAAAAATGGCAAATAATAAAGAAGTGAAATTGGTGAATGAAGGGTGTTTATTAAAATGTGAGGGAAGTGATTTAGTACCGGAGTATTCAAAATTTGGACTAATTTCAAAAACGATTGGAATAAGGAAGAAGGGTACAGTTGAATAAACGGAAATGTACGCTAAAATAAAGATGTACATATACGAATAAAAAATAGATGTATATGAATAAATCATTTTCCATATCAAAATTAAATGAAAAACGTGAAATAAGTTAGGAGAAAGATTCGTGGAAATTTGAAGCACGTAGATCAATCAGTTTGCCAAAAGGGGATAGTGCCGTCAGTGTACCTCACGCGGTACACTGTAGGCATTACTTGAGGTATTTAGCAGCCTCCCTTCACCCATAGCTGCAACCGCTTCCATTCCTTTCACTATACCTCTGTCCATGTTCTCTTCCTTCCATCTTACTTTCTGTCTATATTCTCTAGTTTATATTCTCTTTCTTCCAACTTACTTTCCACTCTATGTTTATATGCTCCTTCTTCCATCTTACATTCCACCCTTTCCTGACTGTTATCTCACCATTATTTTCAGCTCTGAATGACCTCATAGGTACCAGTACTTGGCATTTAGCCTAAACTTAGTATTCCAATCCAGTCAAATTGAGGAGTTCCGAGGGAGAATTTGGGTTTCATTTATGTTACTCCTCCGCTGCCTCCCATCTTATCCTCGGTCTCTCATCTTCACCATTTTCGTCTTCAACCTTTCCATCCTCCTGGGAAATTCCTGGAAGAGGTATAAAATCTTCCATTAATGGTCAGGTTTCTTTTCCTGTCCCTGACGGGGGATCGTCGTAATGAGAATTAAGAAATCCCATTTCTGAGCCCTGTTAATGATTATTGGTACGTTCCTCAGTTTCACTTGATTGACGCTTACTCGTATATCTCTTTGCCCATTATTTATTTTCCGTAATCAATAATTACTATTTTTAATATCTCTTGCAGCCGCTTGAGACCTTTCCGATAAATTCATCGGTAGGAATTCATTACCTCTCATTACATTTCATTACATTTTCTGTAATGAATGGAATAGCGGATACGATACAGCTCTAATAACGTGTTTTCTTAATTAGTTTTGTTCTTTAATTTTGACAGGACTCGTTTTTGCTAGTTGTTTCAGAGATGAATTTGGAGTATCATATTTATTGAGATAGTATAGTGAATGCCACTTGGTCGACAATATGATGCCTGTGTAAAGACCAGTAAAAGGCATTATTTTTACTTCCAATTTGGGATAGTTCGGATATTTCTCTCCAGTTTGGAATAGTTTGGATATTTCTCCAGGATTATCATTCTCTCTCTCTCTCTCTCTCTCTCTCTCTCTCTGAACCGAAATATTAGGAACTGAATTTCTGAAGAAGATGCCTAAAACCATCGGTATTCTTTCCAGATCCAAGAACATAATACTTATATTGTATTTTGAGTTTCACTGAGAGAAAATTAAGGCAGTCTCCTAGTTGAATAGAAGGGGACAGCATTAAGTAAGAGAAGGAGAGATGGAGGGGGCGGGGTGGTTAAGTGTAGCAATAAAGCAGTCAATTAGTAAGATCCAGCTGCTACTTTTGCGCTGAAAGATATTTATGCCTAATTTCATCTGGATATTTTGAACTTAATTTCACCTGCCATGTTTCTTTCAAGAAAATCAGCTGCACAAAATAGTAGATAGGGTTTTTGTGAATGTCTACATTCCTTTGACGTTTCAAGAAATCAGCTACACTAAATAGTAGATAGGGTTTTTGTGAATGTCTTCATTCCTCCTTTGAAGTTTCAAGAAATCAGCTACACTAAATAGTAGATAGGGTTTTTTTGTGAAGGTGTCTACAGTCCTTTGAAGTTTCAAGAAATCAGCTACTAAATAGTAGATACGGTTTTTGTGAATGTCTACATTCCTTTGAAGTTTCAAGAAATCAGCTACACTAAATAGTAGATAGGGTTTTTGTGAATGTCTACATTCCTTTGACGTTTCAAGAAATCAGCTACACTAAATAGTAGATAGGGCTTTTGTGAATGTCTTCATTCTTTTGAAGTTTCAAGAAAATCAGCTGCACAAAATAGTAGATAGGGTTTTTGTGAATGTCTTAATTCCCTTGAAAAAAGCTGTCTGTATTGCAATTCGCTGTGACTTACTGTATATGTTAGTGTAATTCTTAGCTTAACTGACGATTTCGAAATGATAACGTTTTAAATATCATGTTTGTGCTTAAGACTCGGTTATATAGGCTACGTAATAGTTTTAGTGAGGCTGTAACGAGTTGTTATTATTTTTTTTTTTCGGCTATACATTTTGGCAAGGAAAAGTTAAGGTACAAAAATTCTGCTATATTTGTTTATTGAACTAAAACATAAAAACATGGAGATCTTCTAAAATATGGATGCGTGGGTTTGCATGATATATTGGACATTGCGTCATTTCAAATATTCAGTTGATATTTACTCACGATATTTCACTTTTTCTAAAATATTCCGAACGCATTCGTCCTACACACGTGGGCAGCAGCGGTAATAAATTGCTTAGTTTTACGCCAGTATTTTAGGCAATCCATATAAAATGCCCTTTTAAGCAAGACAGGTCTACGTGCCTGAGCTTAAACGTACCAAAGGAAAGTCGGCCACAGAAATGCAGTCTGTATGATTTGCATAGTAATTATTGTAACTGAGTAGATACTAGATGGTTATTTCATAAATGCTGAATAGGAACACAGAGATTCGCGTTTTTATTTCCTTTAATGTTATTTTGAGACAATATAAGTAAAATCTTTCATTATTGCTTTTATTTTTTAGATCGTTGTCAACAGAGGAGAACGGGTCACTAAATCATTAATTTGAATTTTGTCCTAAAGGGCGACGACCCTTCATATTGTAAAGCGCAACCGTAAGATGCCTTTGGAAGGTTGAATATGAGGACCAAACTACAGCTGGCTTTTCTGCAGCCCTTTGGAGAAAGGAGGTGCACCATAATATCCTCACATATACTTCCAGCATATATATATTATATATATATATATATATAGTATATATATATATATATATATATATATATATATATATATATATATATATATATATGTAATATATATATTATATATTCTATATATATATATTATATATATATATATATATATATATAGGTTGTGTGTGTGTATGTATGTATATATGTCATGTATACATCAATATATATGCATTTGTGTATAAGTATTTTATAAACATATACACAAATGTATATATACATATATTTATGTATATGTATATATACACACACACACACACACACACACACATATATATATATATATATATATATATATATATATATAAATATATATATATATATATATATATATATATATATATATATATATATATATATATATATATATATATATATATTTATATATACTTGAGCTATATATACAGAGAGAGAGAGAGAGAGAGAGAGATCAAACGCTTCTCAACAACCGTAACGTTCATCCATGTTCCCATCTCTTATCAAGTTGTCCTTTCAAGTCAGTTGTATTCTCACATTTCGTATCGACAGCAGCTCTTTCGGTTGGAGTATCCTTCCATTGATATTTACAATTCCCGAAAATCAAGATACACTGATTTTCCTTGTTTTCTGGCATTGACCTACACAACCCTGGTCAAGTTCTCTGCGGTTTTACTTTTTTCAAGGAGTTTTATTCCTCACATCATTATATGTAAATAATCCTCAAGTGTTATAAATAAGACCCCTATCTATTGTAATCATTAGGTTTCTATTTCTATATTTTTCTGGCTGGAGGAAATTATAAGAATGAATTATGGTGCATATAAGTTTAACAAAAGCTTGTGAATATAAGAAGTTCGTTTATTCTTTTTTTCCGTAAAAGAAATATGCTTGTTTGGATAATATTTTTATGCAGTTTTGTTTGTGTTTATTTTTGACAATACAGACGCGAGTATTTATTTATTATGCAATGTCTCGAAGGAAAACATTTAAGGAAAGACTTCTGTCCAGGGAACTGAAAGAAGAGGGGAGAAAATTCCTTCGGATTCCCAAAAGGCGATCGGGTGACCCTTCCCACAATGGAAGGAGAGTCACAGGACTCGTGGAATCCTTAAGGGAAAAGGATTTGGGATTCGGATCGGGAATAGTGACGCGGGATATGGAACGAGAAAAAGGCAGACGGTCATTCAAATCCCCGAGAGGCTTTTTTTTTTTTTTTTTTTTTTTGTGGCGGTGGGTGATGGGAGGACATATAAAAATAAAATGAAACCACATCATTTTTCATTTAAAAAAAAAAAAAAAACTTGAGAACGAAAGAGATGCATTGGTCTAAGGGTACAACTTTTCTTTAATTAAAAAAAATGGAAATAGTATTGTTCAAATTTCGTGTTCCGGCGTATGACGAGGTAAGACCGTACACCTTATAGGAAATTTTTATTAGTGTAAAATTATGAACATTAAGTAAAATTAAGATATCCTACAGATATAACCTTAGAAATGTTATCGAGGGCTTGCGGATAGCACGTCATATTTACTCTCTTGGCGTCATTGTAAACACGAACCTTGCATTTCATGTACATTGTGCAGAAAATTAATAACGAACTTAAGAGTTTAGCGCCTAAAAAATTCTCCATGCCAATCACAATGATCCTAAATAGAAAATTCCTGCCTACCTCTGTAGCACCTCAGATTTTCAGTTCTGTCTTTTACTATAGGCATTCAATTCAATAATATATGTCGACTCACGCACGGTTCATGCTGTGGCCCACGTTGATATCGTGTGAAGAGATTGTTGAGCCAAATCTCCTTTATGGAATCGAAGTGTGGGTGTTAATTTAAATGAAGTCGTTTAAGTGAATTATATGCAGATAATATATGATGTAAGAAGTGAAAGAGTTAGAAACGTGTAGAAACATCGACGAACTAGTAATGTGGCTAAAGTAGGTGGAATAATGAAATAGAGTTTTGAGATGATTTGGGCTTGTAAGTATAATTCATAAGTATCAGGAGGAAGGAAGAGAGGAAGATCTAGGAAATGCTGGAAGACTGGAGTGGCGGGGTACTGAGGGAATAAACATTTTTCTGCTATACACAAAAAAGAAATTTAGGTATTTAGATCTGCCATCAGAACACCTACTGAGGCTAGAGGGCTGCAAATTGGTATTTTGATTATCCAATCATCAAACATACCAAATTGCAGCCCTATATCTTCAGTAGTTTTTATTTTATTTAAGCTTAAAGGTAGCCATGGATTGTACATCTGGCAGCACTTTCCGAAGCCAAGGGATACACCCTCACTCTACCGCATCTGTTGAGCAACTGAAAGGCTGTCGGCTATAGTTGTTGTACTTATACAGCGTTACACGTACAGAGAGCTTGATTTTTCTTCTGCCCCTTTTTTACTTGTTTAATAAAATATCAATACGAGATTTTGTTATTTGATAGTAAAGGTTCTTCTTTACCGAGTGGTTGTTTAATGAAGTTATCTGTCTGACCATTTCCATTTTTCAAGAGACAACTTCATACAACAAAAATTTTATGAGGAGCTATCATGACATCTTATAAATTGTTCAATACTTAGGAGTACTTTGAACTTACAAATGTTACCTTTTTTTTTATGGATTATCCTACAATTTGATTTCATAACAATAGAATCACAAATTTAAATTCACTAAGAAGGTTGAAATATATAGATATTGTTACTCTCATTTAGAAATATCAATATCAATTTTTAAATACTTATGTATGTATATTTATGCGCATAGTAGATTGTACGCTTTTACATTTTTAATGTGGAAGTTGCACCCATCTAATTCTGTTGCAGTTTTATCATAGAAGATTGTACCTATCTAATTCTGTTGCAGTTTTAATGTACCCATCTAATTCTGTTGCAGTTTTGATATAGAATATTGTGCACATCTAATTCTGTTGCAGTTTTAATGTACCACCTAATTCTGTTGCAGGTTTTAATGTAGAAGATTGTACCCATCTAATTCTGTTTGCAGTTTTAATGTAGAAGATTTGTACCCATCTAATTCATTTGCAGTTTTAATGTAGAAGATTGTACCCATCTATTTCTGTTGCAGTTTTAATGTAGAAAATTGTACCCATAATTCTCTTGCAGTTTGTAATGTACCCATCTAATTCTGATGCAGTTTTAATGTAGAAGATTGTACCCATCTAATTCTGTTGAAAGCTATGTTGTAACAACTACCTTAATCATTATGCCATATCTCGTATCACGATAAGTAATATGCTTTCGTCAGCTAATTTACAATTTTTTCTTTATTCTAGGTAAGTGAGAGAAGCAACGTTGCAGTTCTGCTTTTGGAAAGTAAAGGATACGTTGGAATTTGTTTTGTATTATTCATGAATTAGGAAGAATCCTTGTATGCTTATGTAAATTTGAACATTTCAAATAAGTACCCAAATTGAGACGACACAAAAACCCCCACACACAGATATATATATATATATATATATATATATATATATATATATATATATATATATATATATATATACACATGTATGTATGTATGTGTGTATGTATTTTATATATATATATATATATATATATATATATATATATATATATATATCTATATAACATACGTATATGTATATATATATATATATATATATATATATATATATATATATATATATATATATATATACATATATATATATATATATATATATATATATATATATATATATATATATATATATATATATATATTATATATATGTAGTATGTATGTATGTTTATGTGTGTGCGTTTATATTCTTATTTATTTACTCATTTATTTGTGTTTATGTCGACGTCAGTTCTGTTCAGGAAACACGATGACATGATTAGGGAATCGAAACCTGGAGGGAAACGCTATAAGCCGATCAGAAGCTTTATAATGAGTTAAAGTTGGCGATGATTAAAATGATGAACCGGTTCGCAGCTTGAAGGAAAATTATCTGCTAATCCCGTTCTTGCATTTGAAATTATCAGCATAATTTGAGGCTGGGGATGAAGTTGTCAGACGATTGGGATCTGCAAGGCGTAATAATCAACTGATTCGGAGTCTGGTGGTGATGTTACTAATTAGATAATAAACATTTCTGATGGTTTCATTTCTTCCGTTTTCTTTCGGCATTGCCTTCTCTTTTTCTTATTGTCCCTCTTGCTATTTTATTTCTTCCGTTATCGCCCTTAGCTGTACCAGCCGAGATAAAATTCTTAAGTTATTAGGCCAATTTTGTCTAAATCATGTTTAGCTACGTGGATAAAATACGGGTTAAAGACAGCACTGGGTCCCACCGATGATCTAAATGCCAAATGTATTTTTTTTTACTCTCTCTCAAGATTACGTCTCCAAATGTTAATAAATAATACACAGTTAATCGTATTGACGTTGGTTGGCTTCTACCCTCCTTAGATGAATGTTACTTACTTGATTTGATTTTTCTTTATTTTGTCGGTAAATGTTGTTGTCACAAGCTCTGACCGTTCCAGCAAAATATTTTCAAATTCACAGAGACTAAATTTTATTTTCATCCTAGTGTATAATAAAAAATATCTTTCAATTTCCATAAATCACGTCAGTTTCTCCACGAACGACTGACGTATTTTGCATATCCATAAATGGATAAAATAAACAGTGAAAAGGATAACCGGTACAGAACATTGGGATAATTATAAAGATTTCATTATGTAACCATAGCAACCAGTTCCATTGTCTTTCTGAAGACCCTCTTTCCTTTGGGTTTCAGATGTTCTGGGTACTACTGTTCATGAACACATTTGTTGAAGAAAGGACTTTAATATCTATAATATCTAATTTTGTGAAATTAAACAAAAAAATCCTTATTTTAATATCTCACGATTTTTTTTTGTCTTTTCATTCCTCGTAAAAGGTGAAATTAAAAAAAAAATTATTGCAATATCTCACGGTTTGTTCTTTCCTGATAATGATTATTCTCGCAGAAACGAAAGCTCGTAAAAGCATTTGTCTTTTATATGTTGTAACTAATTTTTCACCATTTTTCTCCATAACTTTACTGAAATTCCGCCTAGGAACATAATCCTTGAAAAAGCATAGTATTACTTGATACCCGATATGAGAAAATAACAAGATTATAAATTTTGCCAAAGGGGAACTTCGACGGGAATTATGACACCGTTACCGGATGGGAAGGACGATTTTGAAAAGATATATATATATATATATATATATATATATATATATCATATACATATATATATATATATATATGATATATATATATATATATATATATATATATATATATATATATGAAGAGAGAGAGAGAGAGAGAGAGAGAGAGAGAGAGAGAGAGAGAGAATGTTCTTTGGAAGGAGCAAAAAACAAGTCACATTTTTTTCTCGGTCTTGGTTTTACTGCTCTACGTACTTGGAGTAACTTTATCCTTCATTTATATTTCCCAGGTTTGAGGAGAAAATGAAGTGCTTTTTGGTGTAGAGGGGGTGGGGGGTTGTGAGTTTTATAATAAAAAAACTGGGTGGGAGGTGTAGGTGTTGTGACTAAAAGCAGGTAGGTGAGGTTTACCCAGTAACTGAGAACCCCTAACTGAAGTTTCAGATGTTACAGGTAAGTGTAAAGTTGAGGAAGTGTCTTGTAAGACTCTTTTCTTTAAACCCTAATAAAAAGAATCAATTCATTACGATCGCTGGGTTCTTTGTTACAGTAAACTGCCTTTTGAACACCGTTTTAACAATCTCATAAATCATGGAAAGTTCTGCGATGAAAAATTAATTTTCCCGTCTTTTCCATTCTACGGCATAATGATAAATGCACAAAAGCTCAATTTCCCAGCTTCTCAGGAAAAACATCGTCCTTCTGATTTTCTTTTCTGAAGTTCTCTCTGAAAGAAAGCCACCTACCTTTTATTTCCTTTCTGCACTTATAATTGAGTATCTCTCGTTATCTCTGCTGTCTGTCGTCGTCTGTCTTCTCTCTCTCTCTCTCTCTCTCTCTCTCTCTCTCTCTCCAAGAAAAGCATCTTCCGTGTATTCTCTCTCTCTCTCTCTCTCTCTCTGTAAGAAAAGCACCTGCCTTTTATTTCCTTTCTGCAATTACCAATGAGTCTCTCTCTCTCTCTCTCTCTCTCTCTCTCTCTCTCTCTCTCTCTCTCTCTCTCTCTCTCTCTCTCTCTGCCTTTGTGAACATTTCGTATTCACTATTTCGTAAGGTCTCTCCTTCTGACGTGTAAAAGCGCGTCATTCCAGTTTTGTGCATGAAATTCAGCAAATCTGATATAAGAGGCTTTAGCTGGACTTAATTGGGAAGGAAATGGTGAGAGAGAGAGAGAGAGAGAGAGAGAGAGAGAGAGAGAGAGATTATGCGGAAAATAGAACCGGGAACAATGGACCAGGAAGCAGAGGAAAGGGATGTAAGTATGATAGCAGAAGAGTCATTAATTGCGCAACGCACGTATTAATAGCCACAATACGAAAAGAGGTTAATCATCTATTGATAGGCACTCCCTAAAAGGTATAAGAGACAAAGATGTAATTGGGGGCACATATATAAATAGAAAAAATTTACATGTATGTTTAGTAGTCATTATTGTAAGTTTAAAGTCATGTATTTTTTTTATTATTTTTTTTTTAAATTCATAGTATATTAATGTGTCATGGATTACTTGGATTACTTTGCTTATACTACCTACCTGGGTTTGATTCCCGTATGTTATGTGTCTTATATTTTACATTGGATTTTTTTACCTGTTAGGTCAATTTCCTTATGTTCTTATTCAGTTTTCATCTAAAACATAAATATCTCTCCCCTTTTCATAGCTTGCCCCATCTTTTCAGGGTTCGTTTTCTATTGTTTTCTTTTACTTACCTTCCGTTCATCATAAGTCTTCCATCGTATCATACAAGCTTTAAAGTAATATCTTGAACCCCACTACAGTATGAGAGGATAAGAAAAGGTTGTAGTAATGTTTATCTCAGGATCTCCTTATGTTTGCTGTTACGCTGGCTGGAGAGAGAGAGAGAGAGAGAGAGAGAGAGAGAGAGAGAGAGAGAGAGAGAGGTAACTTCAGAAAAAATCAAAAGGATGATGTTTTTCCTGAGAAGCTTGGAGATTTATCTTTTGTAGACTTTATTATGAAGTAGAATGGAAAGGACGTGGAAATTAATTTTACGTTACAGAACTTTGCATGATTTATAACGTTGCTAAAACGGTGTTCAAAAGGAAGTTTACTTTAACAAAAGAACACCCCCCCCCCAAAAAGCGATCATAATGAATTTATTCTTCTTTTTTTTTAGGGTTTAAAAAAGAAAAAAAAAGAAAAAAAACATCAAAGACACTCCCTCAACTTTACACTTAACCTGAAACATCTAAAACTTCAGTACTTCTTGGGTTCTGGGTTCTTGCCACAACAATCAGCTTCATTTGTTTTCTTAATTCACTTATGAGTTTTCTGAACAGAGAAATGTAACATAGTTTCAGCAGTTTGATTCAGGACATAATATTGGCGGGAGCAGACTCTTTTCTCACTGAAATACTTTAGTCTTCACCCGCTGTTACTGCAACAGTTTCTCTTGCAGATTTGCTCAATTGCTTTGAGAGAAGTGACACAAGATCTTGTCTTTACAGGTCGTGAGTTTGAAGTTTATTCTTAAGTGCGGATGTCACCGAGAAAGCTCTCCAAAGGCTGCCATTGATCACTACATACTCTAGTAGGGTGTTGTTAGTGAGAAGGATAATATTAGGAAGGATGTCAGATCATTATTTGTCGTTAGTTAGTTCGTAATGAATCAGTTAAACAGTTTTTTATTTTGTTTGTTTGTCGAACCATGAGTCATATACGTCGTTCGAATATTGACTATTGAATTTAGAATGAAGACTATATAAATCAAAATATGAACATGTTTTTTTTATCATTGCAAATTTACGTACAGTACAATACGTTCACTTATACTTTTGACCGGTTAACGTATCTTACAAACACCGAATACTCCCAGATTTATACATGTTTCACGTCAAGTTTAAAAAATGCCTCGAATTTGTATTTGCTTGCATCAAACACTCCAAGATGAAAAAATTCCGAGGCATGTAAGTTCTGCTTTTGGCGATATCAGTTTCTTTGGAAGAATTTGGAATTCCTTGGAGTTTTGGGGATTATATTGAATCGCTTGTCTTTGATCTTTTTTTTTTTATTTACCTGACTCGGACATACCAACAATGTGACTGTTATTAAACATCAAACAGCTAGGTTTAGGCCAACCCCTGGCATATGGACCAGACAGATGGCTCGGATTTCATGAGTTTGTATAGTTAATTCTCTTTGCATGTTTGGCATTATTATCTTTTTTTTTTTTTAATTATTACGTTTACTATCATAAAACTTTGTATATCTTTTCGTTAAGTATGTATGAAATTGATTTTAAGTTTTTTTTTTTTTTTAAATTATATCCAGTAATTAATTCACCTAACTTTATATATATATATATATATATATATATATATATATATATATATATATATATATATATCATACATATATATATGAAGTAATTATCACATCGAACCGTGATCCATTTATATATCAATTCAAGCTACAAATGTCCTTTAATATCTAAATTCACTTTACCTCCAAATGATATATTTTCATATATGTACCGAAGGGGAATTTTTTTTTAGTTATAATAATTTCGTCCCCCCATGGGATCGAACCACCGTCCAAGTGGACGGGGACGAAATCAGGACAGTCAGTGACGCTATCCATCAGCCAACAGATTGGATAGCGTCAACTGACTGTCCTGATTTCGTCCCCGTCCACTTGGACGTGGTTCGATCCCTAGGGGGACGAAATTATTATCAACTAAAAAAAATTCCCCTTCGGTACATATATGAAAATATATCATTTGGGAGGTAAAGTGAATTTAGATATTAAAGGACATTTGTAGCTTGAATTGATATATATATATATATATATATATATATATATATATAATATATATATATATATATATATATAATATATATATATATATATATATATATATATATATATACATATATATATATATATATAATTATATATATATATACATATACTATATATATATATATATATATATATATATATATATATATATATATATATATATATATATATATATATATATATATGTATACACACACACACGCACACACACACACACATATATATATTATATATATATATATATATATATATATATATATATATTATATATATATATATATATATATATATAGTCATCAGTAGGGTAACCGAAACTCAGAAGATCAGTAAAAGAGTTTATTGCGATGCGTTTCGTGCCATCCTGACACATCATCAGTCTGTAAAAGTATATAATTAAATTTTACTTGCTATTTTAAAATAGAATACATAAAAAACAAAAAAAAAACTAAAGTTATTCATAAAACCTATGGATGGAATAATGCAAGAACTGGAAGAGCATGAGAGGGCGATAGTTGGGGCAGATTTGAATGGCCATGTCGGAAGTGAAAATGAGGCGATTGGGCGGGTGCATGGGGGCCATGGAATTGGAGAGAGAAACCCAGAAGGAGAGAGTGTAGTGGACTTTGCTGTGTCATTCGACATGGCAATAGTAAACACATTTTTTGAGAAGAAAAGGGAACACCTAATAACATATAGGAGTGGGGGGAAGATTCTCCCAGATAGACTATTTCTTGTATAAAAGGATAAATCTGGTGGAGGTCAGAACTGCAAAGTTATTTTCCAGGCGACCATGTAGCCCCCCAACACAGGCTGCTATGTATGGACTTGAAGTTGAAAAGGGAAAGAAAAACCAAGCTAAAGGGATAAGGAAAAATTAAATGGTACGAATTACAGAAGGAAGGGGATAAGAAGAAGAGAGTTTAAGAGGAGGGTTTTGGAGGATATTGATATAGGGATTGAAGATGTTCAAGAATGGTGGGCACGAAATGCAGCAGTAATAAGAAGGCATGGAAAGGAGCTGCTAGGAGAGACATCTGGTATCATATGGGAAGAAAAGGATAGTTGGTGGTGGGATGAAGACATTGAGAAGTAGTAAAAGATAAGAAGGAGGCAAAGAAAAGATGGGAAGAGTCACAGTCAGTGGAAGACAGAATAGGTACAGAGAAAAAAACAAGGTGGTGAAAAAGGTGGTAGCCCAAGCTAAAGCAAAGTCGTATGATGATGTGTATAATGAGCTGGGGACAAAGGAAGGATTAAAGAAGATGATGAAGCTATCAAAGGCTATAAATAAGAGCACCAAAGATATAACACACATCAACAAATAAGAATCAAGAGGGTGTAGTGCTTAGAAAGGAGGAAGACATTGTGAAGAGATGGAAAGAATATTTCGAACAGTTGTTAAATGAAGAAAATAATAGACTAATAAGAGAGGATGGGCAAGTGAACATTGGCATGTAATGAGGTTTTCTAGGCAAGAGGTACTAAATGCACTGAAGAAGATGAAGAATGGGAAGGCAACCAGACCAGACATGATCCCGGTGGAGGCATGGAAAGCATTAGGAGATGAAGGAGTGGATATACTGTACGATCTTATGATAAAGATCCTTGAACAGAAAAGATACCAAATGAGTGGCGTGGGAGTATATTGATCCCAATTTTTAAAGGGAAAGGCGATGTCCAAGAGTGTGGTAATTATTATGGGGCATTAAATTGATGTCCCACACTTTGAGATACTGGAAAGGATGATAGATGCTAGACTGAGAGAAGAAGTACAAATAGGTAAAGAGCAGATGGGATTTATGAAGGGAAGGGGAACAACAGATGGTATATTTTGTCTGAGGCAAATAATGGAGAAATTCGGGGAAAGACAAAGGGACCTACATATGGTATTCATTGACCTTGAAAAGGCTTATGACAGAGTCCCGAGACAAGAGGTATGGAGGAGCCTGAGGGAGAGATGGTGCCAGAGAAGTATGTGCGATTGATACAAGAGATGTACCGGAATGTATTTACCAGAGTGAGGAGCAGTGTTGGGGAGACAGAAGGTTTTGAGGTGAGAGTAGGATTACACCAGGGGTCGGCTCTGAGCCCATTTATCTTTAACATAGTGATGGATGTTATAATAGAGGAAGTAAGGGAGACAGTACATGGAACATATTGTATGCGGATGATATTGTTCTGTGTGCAGAGAGCAGGGAAGATTCTGGAAGTGAAATTGGAAAGATGGAGACAAGTACTGGAGGACGAGGAATGAGAATAAGTAGATCCAAGACAGAATATATGTGTACCACCACTGAGGGGGATGATAGAGAAAGTATTCAGCTTGGTGGAGAGCAAATAAGGAGAGTTATAAGTTTAAGTAGTTTTGGGATCTTTTGTTAATGCTGGAGGAAGTATGGAAGAAAGAAGTAAAACATCGGGTACAGGCAGGCTGGAACAACTGGAGAGCGGCCTCGGGAGGGTTCTTTGTGACAAAAGAGTGCCGCTTAGGTTAAAAGGAAAATTTCACAAGACGGTGGTAAGAACAGCAATGCTGTATGGTACGGAAACAGCAAGCATGAGAAAAGCAGAGCAGAAGAAGATGGATGTGGCAGAAATGAGAATGCTTAGGTGGATGTCTGGGGTAACAAGAGTGGATAGGATCAGAAATGACTACATAAGGGGGTCAACTAAGGTGGTGGAAGTATCAAAGAAAGTGCAGGAGGGGAGGCTGAGATGGTATGGACACCTGTTGAGAGAGATGAGGACCACGCTGGGAGACATACTATGGGAGTGGAGGTGCAAGGAAGAAGAAAGAGAGGGAGACCAAGAAAGAGATGGAAGGACTGTGTGAGAGGAGATTTACATGAGAAGGGAATTGATGAGGCAGAAGTGCAAGATAGAAATAGATGGAAACGGCTCATCCGAAACGGCGACCCCATATAAAAAATGGGAAAAAGCTGGGAAGAAGAAGAAGAAGAAGATTCATAAAACCTATTGTTAAAAGCTAAAAAATCTAAAATTATTTACAAGGTGACATTAAAATTAACGAAATTTAGGATTAGAAAGGAACATTAACCTAAACCAATCGAAGGATACGAAAGGAATGGCTGTAGGACCGTCGTTTGCCCAGACCTCGACTACGCCAAGAAAAGCTGAGTAAGGAGGATTGACTAGAATTGAGGGAAGAACGAGGTGCTTGATATGTAAAGACTCAAGTGTTGTTATAAATTGGCTGTACTGGTTATTGTCAATTATCGAAAAATGTTTTTCTCTGTTAATTTCAGCTTTACAGAGAACTGCATGATTTCTTATATTAGAAAAAATTCAAGGTTGGCTATCCTCTGGCTAGTTTTTTTTTCTGTAGCTCACTCCCAAATGACTAGAATATCGAGCTTGCAGCAAGCGTTTTCGTAGATCCAACGTAGGTACCGGGACACTCAGGATAAGTAAATTTGTAAATAATATTGGATCGCATAAATGGTTGTAAATTCTCTTTATGTCTAAGAAGTGAGCCTATTTTGAGAGGATTAATAGGTAATAGATTAACTTTGGAGACGTCCGAACTCTCTTTCAATAATTTTCTCGATACGGTCTCCTAATTTATTTTTGAAAATATATGGAATAGTGGCGTATATAGGTAATTTTCGTACATCAAAGGAAGGGGTATTTTCCGTGAAGTTTAAGTTAAATAATTTATTTACCATTTTATAAAATACATCCGTAGGGTACGAGTTAGTTAAAAAATAATCTTGTAAAGATTCAACTTCAGAGTGGAATGATTTCCAATCAGAAGCATACCTAAGCATACCTAAAGACCAAAGTGGAGATGGCATTTAGTTTAAAATGATGAACGGACGAACTACAAAAATTATTCCCCATTCCTGTGAAGGTGTGTTTCCTATAGACAGAAGTATTAAACTTATTATTATCTCCGATTATCTTTATATCTAAGAAAGGTAAGCAGTTATCTTTTTCAGTTTCTATGATGAAGTTTATGTTACTGTGCTGGGTATTCTAACGAAATCCAAAAAAGCATCACCCTGCCATGCATGTCTAAGTAAAATAAAAATATAATCTACATATCTCTTGTAAAAAGTTGATTTAAAAGAGCTGGGGCATTCTTCTAAAAAACAAAAATTTTGCTTTTGATGTACCAAAACTACCCATATACGCCACTATTCCATATTTTTTCAAAAATAAATTAGGAGACCGTATCAAGAAAATTATTGAAAGAGAGTTCGGAGGTCTCAAAGTTAATCTAATACCTATTAATCCTCTCAAAATAGGCTCACTTCTTAGTCATAAAGAGAATTTGCAACCGTTTATGCGATCCAATATTATTTACAAATTTACTTGCTCGGGGTGGTCCGGTACTTACGTTGGATCGACGAAACGCTTGTTGCACGTTCGATACTCTAGTCATTTGGAGTGAGCTACAGAACTGGCCAGAGGATTACCAACCTGAATTTTCTAATATAAGAAATCATGCAGCTCTCTGTAGAATTGAAATGAACAAAAAACGTTTTTCGATGATTGACGATAACCAGCACAGCAATTATATAATGACACTTCGACTTCGAGTCTTTACACATCAAGCACCTCGTTCCTTCCCTCAATTCTAGTCAATCCTCTACTCAGCTTTTCTTGGCGTAGTCGAGGTCTGGGCAAACGACGGTCCTACAGCCATTCCTTTCGTATCCTTCGATTGGTCAAGGTTAATGTTCCTTTCTAATCCTAAATTTCGTCAATTTTAATGTCACCTTGTAAATAATTTTATATTCCATGGCTTTTAACAATAGTTTTATGAATAACTTTAGTTAGTTTTTTTATGTATTCTATTTTAAATAGCAAGTAAAATTTTTTTATAATACTCTTATAATGTTGAATTGATATTACAGACTGATGATGTGTCAGGATGGCACGAAACGTATCGTAATAAACTCTTTAACTGATCTTCTGAGTTTCGGTAACCCTACTGATGACTACATGTTCGCACATTTTGATATATATCTACATATACATACATATATAAGGATACGTATGCGTTTATATATTAGTGCTATTACCACATTAGTATCTCTAACTTCACTTCCGTGTAATAGACACTGGAAAAAAGGAGTAGAATACCTTCGTGATTCTATCGTTACAAATGACGGAGAAAAAAATAGTCCCATGGCGTTATCGGGTTCATCTCGTCATCACGGAACTTGAGCCAATCGGTGATTTATTAGTCTCATCAACGCTCTCTCTCTCTCTCTCTCTCTCTCTCTCTCTCTCTCTCTCTCTCTCTCTCTCTCTCTCTCTCTCTCTCTCTCGTTCTTTTCTTTACTTTCTTTATCGCGGAAATGAAGAGAGATGGATGGAAGTAGATGACAAGAGAGAGAAATCAAAGATGAGGAAAAGATGGGAAGAACTTTGGAGGGGAGAGAGAGAGACAGAGAGAGAGATTTCCTCTCTTTCTTTATCGCGGAATTGAAAGGAAAGAGGGATGGAAGTAGAGGATAAAACAGGAATAAGAGATGGGGAAGAGGAAGAAGTGATTCAGGAGGAGGAGGAGGAGGAGAGAGAGAGAGAGAGAGAGAGAGAGAGAATTTTTAACCTTTATCGCGGAAAAGAAGGGAGAGATGATTGAAGTGGATGATAAAACAGGGATAAGAGATGGAGAAGAGGAAGAAAGGGTTTGGGAGAGAGAGGGAGAGAGAGATTTTTAATTTTCTTTCTATCTTACTCGCGGATGAAGGGAGAGAGGGATGGAAATAGATGATAAATGAGGAATAGAGATGGGGAAGAGGAAGAAGGGATTTGGGAGGAGGACAGAGAGAGAGAGAGAGAGAGAGAGAGAGAGAGAGAGATAAATTCGTTTTCGATCATATCCACCAACTACTTCCCCGAATTTTTTTCCAATTATTGATGTAGGTGTAGCCGACGTTTGAAGACAATTGCTTGGTGATTTGTTTTATGAAGGAGCTCGTTTCAGCTTTGGAAATCTCAAGAGAGAGACCCGTATATTATCACGTTCGTGTAAGAGACCAATATACCTTTCATATCTCCGTCATTTTATCGTGCTTGACTTAAATCTTAAATATGGACATTTGCAAAGTATACAGAGAACTGTACTTAGATTATACTTGACATCTTTCGTCGTGTTCACATAATATCTTCTCTAATTCGATATTATTGGCACAAAAATATACGCATTACATTTCTTTTAAAGTTGTGGATTAGAGATTTTTATATGAAAATTATGTATCGTTTTTTATTGAACTCCTCTCAATCGAGAGCATTCGACCAAAATAATGCCCATTACATTTTTTTTAAATCATAGCTCAAAAACAAAAACTTTACGAACAAATGAGACCATCTCTTTATTCACAGTCCAGAAGGATGCGCGGCAATAGTTTTGGAAAAGCTTATTCGCCATGCATAGCTCAGAAAACGGGATTCCACAAACTCTTACTACTCTGGCATTGCAATATTGTGCAGTACCGGTACAGCAAGACCGTTTTATATGGCAACATAATGCAGAGCAGTTAGTGCTGGCAAAGCGTGTTCTCTCTATCGTTCCTTTACCAAATGGTATACTACCTCTGTTTACTTCCGTTTGACATTATGGCAGATTAATATGCTTATCCCACCTCTGAAGCTGGTTACAATTTTAATCACTCTTTGTTATTTTTCAAATCAAGAAGTGTGGATATATTGCCAAATGCTACGACGCTAAAGGAGATAAATTTTTGTTCAAGTATTTACATCGGTACCTGCCTCATTGCATATTCCAGGAAATCATTTAAAAAATCGTACGTTTAAGTCTTGTGTGTATTGCATATTATTAATACATTTGCGCAAAATCAAAGTTTATTAGAATACGAAATAATGTCTTCCGATACTCATACAGACTCACACTAAAACACACACACACACACACACACACGACACACACACACACACACACACACACACCATATATATAATATATATATATATATATATATATATATATATATATAATACCGAAGGAAAAATAATAGGTTAGAATTTCTGCCTATTATTTTTTCTTGTGGTATTCGCTTATATCATGAAGTCATGTGTATGCGCTGAGATTATATACATATATATATATATATATATATATATATATATATATATATATATATATATTATATATATATATATATATATATATATATATAGAAAGGTTTTTGCCACGAAGGAGAAAATGAAAAGCAAGATAGCCAAGCATTTCGGTCTAGTGCGACCATTTACTCAGGCACAACTGATCGTACAGAGGAAAAACATAGTCAAAGTAGCCTTAATTATCCAAACTGACATTACAAGATTAGCATTAGGTTCGATTTCACTCTACAGAAACGAGGAATCGCCCGAGGGCAGGATAAGTGATATTTTGGCATCCACACCTTGGGGAGGGAGCACACACGTGGTCAACAGATTATTCATCCAGAAAACAATACATTTTGAAAAAGCAAGGAGGCATATACAACAAATTATTACCATGAAATTTACAAAAAGTGTTCCCCCCAAAAATTAGTGAAAAAACGAAAAAGGGATATAAAAATATATCGAGAGAGAGAGAGAGAGAGAGAGAGAGAGAGAGAGAGAGAGAGAGAGAGAAATAATAACTATACATGTGGGACAATTAATTAGTAGTTCATTTATTTAAGGTCCTTCATAAACATTTTACAAATATACGGGTCCAAATGGTACAATCCCTGACTTAGTTTTAAATTGTTTTCATTAGTGATTTGTATAATTGCTGATTCCAGTAAATTTCTTGAAACATAATCAATAGATCTAGCAATTACCAGGGGGGGAGGGTATCCCACCCAGTTGAATACCAATGATGAATTTTTCAACTCAGATGTATAAACAGTGCATTTGAAGTTGGGGCTGTTGTAACTGAATACATTTGCTGCTTAATACGTACACACAAATTTTTACTTGACTGTCCCCTATTAAAAAGGTGGGAAATCCTTACAAGGAATTTTGTAAATGATGTTGTTATTTGTTACGGGACTATTCTTAATTAGCGTATCTTTAATGGTATGGTTATAAGAGAACACTACATTAACATTAAACGATTTAAATATTGATTTTATGGTTTCAAATCCACGAAAGTTAGGCAAGCTAAGTACATTTTTAGACATTTCTTTTTCATTACTAGCAACACTATAAAACTTTTTGTGAGCTTTTTGATAACATAAATCAATTATATGAGGTGGGTAGCAGAGATCATTTCCTATCTTTTTTATGTATTCTATATCTTGGTCAAGATGTTGTGGACTCGTGATACGCAAAGCACGTAGGAACATAGAATAAAAAAATGAATTTTAATTTAATTAAGATGGTGGCCAGAATAAAAACTTTACATATGTTGAATATTTTGTGGGTTTTCTATAAATACTGTGGAATTTTACATTGGAAAGAAGAATTCTCTATGTAGTTGTTACATCTAGGAAAGGGATGACATTGTTATTTTCAATTTTCAACAGTGAATTTTATGGATGGCACTAAATTATTCAATTGAGACAATAAATCATTTACATCGATACCACAGGTAAGACTACTAAGAGGTCAGCTACATCTGTACCCATTTTAAGGGACAAGTGATATTCGGGAGGTGTTGTCTTTCAAAAAATTCCATATATAAGGTTGAAAGGAGAGGTGATAAAGGGTTACCCATGGCCATACCAAATATTTGTTAGTAATATTCTCCATTAAAAATAAATCTGCAATCACAAATACGTAAGTTAATCAATGAAATTATGTGACTAACGGACATAGGCAATTCTCTCTCTCTCTCTCTCTCTCTCTCTCTCTCTCTCTCTCTCGATATATTTATATACCTTTTTTCGTCTTTTCACTAATTTTTTGGGGGAACATTTTTTTGTTTTAAATTTCATGGTAATTGTTGTATATGCCTCCTTGTTTTTTTCAAAATGTATTGTTTTCTGGATGAATAATCTGTTGACCAGGTGTGTGCTCCTCCAAGGTGTGGCTGCCAAAAAATCACTTATCCTGCCCTCAGGCGATTCCTCGTTTCTGTAGAGTGAAATCGACCTTATTGCTAATCTTGTAATGTATTAATGGATATTAAAGCTACTTTGACTGTTTTTCCTCTGTACGATCAGTTGTGCCTGAGTAAAGGGTGGGTCGCACTAGACCGAAGTGCTTGGCTATCTCGCTTTTCATTTTCTCCTTCGTGGCAAGAACCTTTATTTATACATAGCATCACGTTTTATACATCGTGATCAAGTTATTCATATAATATATATATATATATTATATATATATATATATATATTATATATATATATATATGATATATATATAATATATAGTATTAATCTGTAAAACGCTTTCGTTTTCGCTTTCATAGGAATATTAGTCTTCATTTTTCTTCTCCGTAATGCCTTCATGGGAATTTTAAAACTCAAACCATTTGTCAAGTCGTATATCACCGAAGCCTTTCTCATCCCTGTAAGCCTTCTGAATTCCTCTTCCCCTTTCAATCATTCACTACAACCTTCCTTTACCCTAACCCTTTCCCAAATCCTTTCCACTACCTTCTCTTTTTACTCCGCTATATGACTCTTGCTTCCTGATCTAGTCACTTCCTTGCCATTTTACTCAGGTATATGACTACTATATATCTCCTCCTGATCTGGCCACTTCCCTCTTCGCAACATCCGCTAAAGACCCCTTTTATAAAATCCAGGGCGTGGTTCTGCCGTAAGTTATTCCTGTGATCAAGTGTCGCACGCATGAGTGTGTATCCTGCCTGAATTCTAACGATGATTGAGCCTTGAATGAATCTGGAAACTCTTCCAGGCAGCAGTTTCCTCTTGTGAGGTGTTGCTCTTTGTATTTTCTTCTTTTTCACAGACTAAAATATTAAATATAGAATTCTCTATATTTCATGTCTCACATATGTTCACTGCGTGGTGATGCAGATGCAGGAATACATTTTCTCTTGTGAAATGTAATCATTACAAGGTATAAAAAAATGTTAAATTACAAGGTATAACAAAATTTTAAATTTGGTGACCGTAACGAAATTTAAGGTTACAAAATCTTTGCAGCAAGACATGTAATTACATACATTTCTACAAAAGCAAACATTAAAACGTGACAGGATGACTTTTCCAAAGGAAAATTATAGGAATATCTAAATATACTTATGTACCTACTTTCCTTCGGAAGATGTTCTCTTAAATAAGTAAAGTACACGGGAAAATAAAGTGCAACAATGCATCTGCAAGGGTTACAATGCAATGAAGTTAGTAAAATATGAACATGACTTGCACTGGAAGTGCAAGACATTGTTTATTTCGTTTTAGTTTTCTGTAAAAGAAAACTATTTTTCCGGCTTTGACTGTCAGATCTGAAAAAAACTACCGATCTAAAAAAACTACCGAGGCTAGACGGCTGCAAATTGGTATTCCGATCATCTACCCTCCAATCATCAATCATACCAAATTGCGACCCTCTAGCCTCAGTAGTTTTTATTTTATACAAGGTTAAAGTTAGCCATGGATCGTGCTCTGGCAGCGCTTTCCGGAGCCATGGGACGAAACCCGTCACTCTACGCATGTGGTGAGGCAACTGGAGCTCCCGGTCAGAGTTATTGGTTTTATGCAGCATTATACGTTGTACAGGAAACTCGATTGCGCCGAAGAAGCTTATGCGGATTTTTGGTGCTGCTAAATTATGTCAATTTCAATTAAAATAAATCGTTATACTTATATTCCGACAAATAAAAAAATCGTAAATTAAATGACAAAAAATGATTGATTACCAGTTCATCCGACTTATAAACATAACTTTTCAATGACAGTTTATTCACTTTTATGTTGTAAAAATGATATTTACTGTTTTAGCACAAATGAATGACTACCGTTTTTACGTTGTAATTTTGAAATATTTAACGTGCGTAGACATATTTTATTGTTAGCTGATATAAAGAACTGCTGAAATATGACACCATTTTTGAGGAGATATGAAAACTATCATAACCATTTTTGAGGAGATATGAAAAATATCATATTGTAATTTCTGCCTACAGCTTATTTTTTCTCATGAAACCCTGGACGCTTGGATCCAGCGGTGGAGTTTACCAATATTAGATATCGGAATGTTTATAATAAACTGAAGAGAGGTATTCAGTTTTTGGATCGGAAAATAGCAATGGGGAAAAGTTAATAGTTTCTTTTATTGGAGTATTGGAAAGGAGTTTTTTTTTCTGTTTTAATTTCCAAGCGTGTCCATGGTACAATTTGCATTCCAATTAATGGCGGGAAGGGGTTGAGGGAGAGGGGGGGGGTTGGAAAAAAGCGACTTTGGCAAAGAGTAAAAGTAAATTGTTTTTTAATCATGCTTTTGTCAGCATGACAAGAGCTCCTCTCTTATAGTTATGATTAGGTTTTTTTTTTTTTTTTTTTTTTTTTTTTTTTTTGCATTTATCGCTGCACAGAAAACTCGATAGCGCCGATTCGGCGTATTTTTTTTTTTACATCTTTTATCTTATAATTACTATGAATGATCATTCTTTCCTGTCTATTTGTCTTCAATTCAAATTCGTTTTTATGTAAGTTTGTATCTAGTTATTAATGTTGGCGAAAACAACGTTCTGTTAGATAAAAATAAATAAAAATAAAAAAAGGTTTGCGTGTGTGTGGGGAGGTGGGGGTGGGGGGCGCTTGGGAATCTCAGCTCGCGAATTCTAAATCAGGGGAACTTTATTGACCAAAACAGACGAAACTCAGAGACGAGGAAGGAAGGAAAGAACCGAAAACTTAATTAAGGCCCTTTGATCATGCCCCCGTCCGTTTGATGGCTCCTCCTACCTGATCAAGGACCTATCAACGTTATTTCCTTGCTTGAGGAAATCCTGAGAAGATCCTGAAAGGATCCTTCAGTAGGTCTACTTAACAGGAGCAAAATTGCGAAGTTAAATTAAGAAATGGTTAAAAAAAACAATTTTTTTAGGGTTTTTGAGAAGGACTTCAAGGGAGAGAAATTATGATAGAGAAAAAAATATATGTGAGGAAAGATTATGACGTAGGTGAGGAAAGATGACGTGAACGGAGAGGAAGGATCTTATGGAGCGGAAATTAGAATAAAAGTAAAGGAAGAATGTGCAAGAGGAGAATTTTTTTTTAACAAAATATTGCCTTAGCTGACTTTAATATCTTGAAAGAGAGATTCGAAAAAATTGCAACGAAGAAGTAAAGCAGAGGTGGAGCTTCAAGTTAGGTGAGAAAAAATTGGCGTGTTAATGGGAGTTAAAACGGTAGACAAAATTCAGCGATGAGAAAAATATTCAGCAATTAGAAAAAAAATCAATGATTAGAAGAAATTCAGTTATTAGAAAAAATTAAACAATTAGAAAATAATCAGCAATTTCGAAAAAAATTCAGCTATTAGAAAAATATTCAGTAATAGGAAAAATTCAGCAATTAGAAAAATTCAGCGATTAGAAAAAATCAGCGATTAGAAAAAATTCAGCGATTAGAAAATCAGCAATTAGAAAAATTTAGCGATTAGAAAAAAATCGGTATTAGAAAATATTCAGCGATTAGAAAAATTCTGTAATTAGAAAAACTTTCAGCAATTAGAAAAAATTCTGTAATGAGAAAAAATCAGCAATTAGAAAAAATTCTGTAATTAGAAAAAATTCAGCAATTAGAAAAAATTCTGTAATTAGAAAAAATTCAGCAATTAGAAAAAATTCTGCAATTAGAAAAAATTCAGCAATTAGAAAAAATTCAGCAATTAGAAAAAATTCTGTAATTAGAAAAAACAAATTCAACAATTAGAAAAAAATCTGTAATGAGAAAAAAATTCTGTAATTAGAAAAAATCAGCAATTGAAAAAAATCAGCAATTAGAAAAAAATCTGTAATTAGAAAAATTCAGCAATTAGAAAAATTCAGCAATTAGAAAAATTATGTAATTAGCAAAAATTCAGCAATTAGAAAAAAATTCTGTAATTTAGAAAAAATTCAGCAATTCAGAAAAAATTCTGTAATGAGAAAAAAATTCAGCAATTAGAAAAAATTCTGTAATTAGAAAAAATTCAGCAATTAGAAAAAATTCTGTAATTAGAAAAAATTCAGCAATTAGAAAAAATTCAGCAATTAGAAAAAATTCGGTATTAGAAAATATTCAGTGATTAGAAAAAATTCTGTGATTAGAAAAAATTCAGCAATTAGAACAAATTCTGTAATTAGAAAAAATCAGCTATAGAAAAATTCTGTAATTAGAAAAAATTCAGCAATTAGAAAAATTCCCGCAATTAGAAAAAATTCGGTATTAGAAATATTCAGTGATTAGAAAAAATCTGTGATTAGAAAAAATTCAGCAATTAGAAAAAATTCTGTTATTAGAAAAAATTCAGCAATTAGAAAAAATTCTGTTATTAGAAAAAATTCAGCTATTAAAAAAATTCAGCGATTAGATAAAAATTCAGCAATTAGAAAAAAATTCAGCTATTAGATAAAAAAATTAGCGATTAGAAAAAAATCGAACATTCTTGCTGTCCAACCACTCCAACTCGCTCTTTTCAGTATCTTAGGCTCTGAATGACCTCAGTGCCCCTGTGCTTGACTCAACAGCCCAAATTCCATAAATAAAAAATAAATCTTCGTGGGTGCACGCGCGCTCGCATACGGGGAGAGAATGCGCTTCAGAATCGGCACCTCAATAAATTTCGGAGTAATTCCAATTTAGTCACCTATTAGAATTGGTCTCATAATTGATTTTCACGAATACTGAAGAAGGCTGGAAAGTCATTCTTTGTTGTGTGACTTTTTCAATGTGAATATTGATGAGGGTTTAATTGCGTTCATGCGTTTATTTGAACGTTTTTAGAAACATGAAAATCGCTCTAAAGTTATTGACGAAATGACATTAGGGTGAATAATCAATTACGCACTCTTAAAAATTGGAGGGATGCAGAAATAGACATTCGAATGTACACATATATGAATACAGCGAATTACGCGATTTATAACGAATTCGCACCTAGTTTAGGCAAAACAAAGGCAAAA
>NC_087209.1:15749060-15761560 GCF_015104395.2 Macrobrachium nipponense | reverse complement strand
GGTGTGGAATTTTAACCTTTGTTGACAACGACAAATACTGGCACACAGGGAATGTCAGAAGGGTGGGCGGAAATACATCGATGAGGCAAACATATCATTTGTATTATTATTATTATTATTATTATTATTATTATTATTATTATTATTATTATTATTGTTGTTGTTGTTGCAATAATACTAAATAGTAAAAACATTATAATAAAATAATAATAATAGTAATAATAATAATAATAATAATAATAATTATTATTATTTTATTATTATTATTATATTAATAAATATGTGGCGCCGTGGCAGAGTGGGTTAGGTCGTCAATCAACTGGTTAAGCAACATTGGGGCTGGTCAGTCGTTGGATGGGTGACCGCTCCCCTCGGCGTTGATTCCTTGGGAAAGGATCTTTACCATAATTTCCTCAGTCTACTCAGCTGTAAATGAGTACCTATCCCTGATGGGGTAGGGTCCAGCTATGGGTTAAATAGCAAAACTCAGCAATGATGTTAACAAATGAAGGAATAAACGACAACGACGTAAATGGAACCTCTGGCAACAGAAGAGCTTCGTCCGGCAGCCAGGTATTCAACCAAATTGAAGGGGAAGACGGTTAAGTACTTGGATATCGTCATCCAGCAACTGACCACCACAACGACAGTAACCAACAGCCTGAGATTGGAGCTACAGAAGCAAACCAAAGGAAGAAATGGACAAGAGAAGAAAATAAGAAAATATGGAGATGCTACATCAGAAGCAACCCGACGGAGAGAGGATATAGAAGAAGGTTGGTCAACATCTGGAATGAGAGGAATAACACCCCCCAAACAGAGCAGAGGCTGGCGACTAAGTAAGGAACATAAAGAAAAAGAACTGGCTCTCCCCAACAGAAGAGAAGAACCGGAAAGGGAAATATCACACAACGAATTACACGAAGACGAACTGAGAGACGATGCCACAGAAGACGACAGGGATGATGAGGTATCAAACAACGACACACGAAGAAACACCGACGAAGTAACAGAGAGGACGGAATGGGTAGAAAAGATTAGACAATGGATGGAGCCAGATCAGAGAGAACAAAGATCCCCTCCATGAAAGCCTACAACACCAAGAAATTAAGGGAGAAAACAAGTGAGGTCAATGAAATAATGGGCATAATACACACCACCAGTATCACAGAAACAAATAACTTGGTATATGCAGGAGCAAGATTAGTAGGCAGAACTGATGGGGATTCGAACACCAACACCACCAGCACAACCAAATCAACAGAAACCAAAACAGCAACCTCCTTGGAGAAGGCGCCTGGAAAAGCAAATCATGGTGATGAGATCTGACTTGAGTAGACTGAAAGAGATGGCAGAAAAAAGGTTAAGAAGCAAGAAACAGGGAGGAGGAACTGAATGAGAAATACAAAGTACAAGAGAGGGGACTAAACAACACAATAGAAGATGTAAAACAGAGGCTTAAGGCCAAAGCACATAAGATCCAACGGTACATGAACAGGTATAAGGGATACCAACAGAACAAACTATTCGGAACCAACCAGAAAAGACTATACAGCCAACTAAGAGGGGAAGACAACCAACCAAGTAAATTCCTGAAGCCGAACCAATAAGAGACTGGAAAACATATTGGAGCAATCCGGTATCACACACAAACATGCAACATGCTCCAGGAAGTCAAGGAAGAAGAAAACAGGAGAATAAAAACAAAGATTCCCACAGATCACGAAAGGCACAGTCAGACACTAACTAAAGAAAATGCCAAACTGGAAAGCCCCACGTCCCGATGAAGTCCAGGATACTGGCTCAAAACTTCAAGGCCCTACACCCAAGAATAGCAGACACTCCAGCATTGTTATCTCAAATCACCATGCGCCCAAATGGATGACCACAGGAAGAACATCCTTAGTACAAAAAGACAAGAGTAGGGAAATATAGCCAGTAACTACAGGCCTATCACATGCCCTACCAATAATGTGGAAGTTACTGACAGGTATCATCAGTGAAAGGCTATACAATTTACCTAGAGGAGACAAACACCATCCCCCCCACCAACAGAAAGGCTGCAGAAGGAAGTGTAGGGGCACAAAAGACCAGCTCCTGATAGGCAAAATGGTAATGAAGAACAGTAGGAGAAGGAAAACCAACCTCAGCAATAGCTGGATGACTATAAGAAAGCCTTCGACATGATACCACACACATGGCTAATAGAATGCCTGAAATATATAGGGCAGAGGAAAACACTCAGCTTCCTCAAAAATACAATGCGCAACTGGAATACCAATACTTACAAGCTTTGGAATAAGACTAGCAAGGAGGTTAATATCAGGAGAGGGATCTTCCAGAGCGACTCACTGTCCCCACTACTCTTCGTAGTAGCCATGATTCCCATGACAAAAGTACTACAGAAGATGGATGCCGGGTACCAACTCAAGAAAAGAGGCAACAGAATCAACCATCTGATGTATGGTAAGAACATCAAGGAAATAGATACCCTAATCCAGACTGAAAGGATGTATCTGGGGACATCAGGATGGAGTTTGGAATAGAAAAATGCGCCTTAGTCAACATACAAAAGGCAAAGTAACGAGACCTGAAGGGATAAAGCTACCAGATGGGAGCAACATCAAACACATAGATGAGACAGGATACAAATACCCTGGGAATAATGGAAGGAGGGGATATAAAACACCAAGAGATGAAGGACACGATCAGGAAAGAATATATGCAGACTCAAGGCGATACTCAAGTCAAAACTCAACGCCAGAAATATGAGAAAAAAGCCATAAACAGCATAGATCAGAAAACCAGGAAACATATGACAATACACAAAGCACTACACCCAAGAGCAAATACGGACAGACTATACATAACACGAAAGGAAGGAGGGAGAGGACTACTAAGTATAGAGGACTGCGTCAACATCGAGAACAGAGCACTGGGGCAATATCTGAAAAACCAGTGAAGACGATGCTAAAGAGTGAATGGGAAGAAGGACTAATAAAAGTAGACGAAGACCCAGAAATATACAGAGAAAGGAGTATGACAGACAGAACAGAGGACTGGCACAACAAACCAATGCATGGACAATACATGAGACAGACTAAAGAACTAGCCAGCGATGGCACATGGCAATGGCTACAGAGGGGAGAGCTAAAGAAGGAAACTGAAGGAATGATAACAGCGGCACAAGATCAGGCCCTAAGAACCAGATATGTTCAAAGAACGATAGACGGAAATAACATCTCTCCCATATGTAGGAAGTGCAATACGAAAAATGAGACCATAAACCACATAGCAAGCGAATGTCCACACTTGCACAAACCAGTGCAAAAAGAGGCATGATTCAGTGGCAAAAGCCTCCACTGGAGCCTGTGCAAGAAACATCAGCTACCTTGCAGTAATAAGTGGTACGAGCACCACCTGAGGGAGTGATAGAAAACGATCAAGCAAAGATCCTCTGGGACTATGGTATCAGAACGGATAGGGTGATACGTGCAAATAGCCAGACGTGACGTTGATTGACAAAGGTCAAGAAGAAAGTATCACTCATTGATGTCGCAATACCATGGGCCACCAGAGTTGAAGAGAAAGAGAGGCAAAAAATGGATAAGTATCAAGATCTGAAAATAGAAATAAGAAGGATATGGGATATGCCAGTGGAAATCGTAGCCATAATCATAGGAGCACTAGGCACGATCCCAAGATCCCTGAAAAGGAATCTAGAAAAGCTAGACGCTGAAGTAGCTCCAGGATCATGCAGAAGAGTGTGATCCTAGAAACGGCGCACATAATAAGAAAAAGTGATGAACTCCTAATGAGGCAGGATGCAACCCGGAATCCCCACACTATAAATACCACCCAGTCGAATTGGAGGACTGTGATAGAGCATAATAATAATAATAATAATAATAATTATATTATTATTATTATTATTATATTGGAAGAGACCCCTTCTTCAAACAAGTATTATTGAAATAATATATTGCTGCATCATCTTCATTAAATTTGTAAATAGTTATTTCTATTTTTTTCAATTTGCTAGAAAAATAGAGAAGACTATTTACAAGTTAAATGCAACTTATACAACAATATCTTTCAGTAACACTTATTAATAATAATAATAATAATAATAATAATAATAATAATAATAATAATAATAATGATTATTATTATTATTATTATTTTGGTAGAAGACCCTCTTTTAGGCAAATACTGTTAAAAAGAATGGCAGAATTAAGCGAGTTGATTTTATCTATTGTTTTTTCTATTTTCCTTACAATTCGCTTCTCAGGCCTCACGATGTTTCTGAGTAACTGACCAATATTCATATTGGGAATTTTCAAAAATCATAAATGCTGAAGGTAATCTTTTATTGGAACAGGATATCAGGTCCAGGTCAAGCAGGGGTCGTCGTCAGTGCTGGTATTATTCCGTAGGCGTAGTTCAGTTCGGTGAAGGGTTCGTCTTCGGTTTAGGGGCTGGTATTGGTGCTTGGAGAAAACGTCTGGTATGACCTCCATGCGTTTCTCCAAGCGAATCTTCTGCCCACGCTCAAGAAGGAGCAATCTTCAACCACGCCAGGACTGCTCATAACAAACGGATAAAGAGAAATGATATTATTCCATAATATCGAAATATAGACCAGACAACGGATCCCCGACGTCTGCGCCTCTTAGAAGCCCTCCATATAGGCAAGGAGAAACCAAATCTTAACATCACCCAAGAAACGTTTCTCCTTCCCACCGCCGCCCGGAGAGCAGCGATCGACCCCCCGCCAATACCAGATGATCAGGAGCCCCCACGGGATGACAGGATTCCTGCTACGGACGGAATTCCTGTCGTTCATCCCCAGGCACACTACTGTGGCGCTCGCACGAGAGAATCTCCGAGACCTTCGAGGCGAGATCCCACGACTTCGTCCAAGACCGGCCCGACCAATGAGAATGCAACTCTAGGTCCGAGCCGCTATAAATACCGCCCCACAGACTTTCTTGCTACAGTCTCTTCAAACGACTCGTCCGAGGATGACCTGCGAGAAGGTCGAAAACGTTACGTAATACCAGATATACCAGCTATACCAGCACCAATACCAGCCCCTAAACCGAAGACGAACCCGCACCGAACTGAACTACGCCTACGGAATAATACCAGCACAGACGACGACCCCTGCTTGACCAGGACCTGATATCCTGTTTCCAATAAAAGATTACCTTCAGCATTTATGATTTTTGAAAATTCCCAATATGAATATTGGTCAGTTACTCAGAAACATCGCTGAGCCTGAGAAGCGAATTGTAAGGAAAATAGAAAAAACAATATATAAAATCAACTCGCTTAATTCTGCCATTCTTTTTAACAATATTATTATTATTATTATTATTATTATTATTATTATTTATTTTTATTTTTTATTATTATTGTTATTATTATTATTATTATTATTGAAAGGAAACCCTCTTTCAAACAAGTATTATTGAAAGATATATTGTTGCATCAGCTTCATTTAACTTGTAAATAATTATCTCTATAGTTTGTTATTATTATTATTATTATATAAATATTGAAGACTATTTACAAGTTACAGCTGATGCAGCAATATGTCTTTCAATAATATTTATTATTATTATTATTATTTTTTTTTTCTCTCTCTCTCTATCACAGTCCTCCAATTCGACTGGGTGGTATTTACAGTGTGGGGTTCCGGGTTGCATCCTGCCTCCATAGGAGTCCATCACTTTTCTTACTATGTGCGCCGTTTCTAGGTATTGCGACATCAATGAGTGATACTTTCTTCTTGACTTTGTCAATCAACGTCACGTCTGGTTTGTTTGCACGTATCACCCTATCCGTTCTGATACCATAGTCCCAGAGGATCTTTGCCTGATCGTTTTTCTATCACTCTCCCTCAGGTTGATGCTCGTTCACTTATTACTGCAAGGTAGCTGATGTTTCTTACACAGGCTCCAGTGGAGGGCTTTTGCCACTGAATCATGCCCTCTTTTTGTACTGGTTCTGTGCAAGTGCCGGGCATTCGCTTGCTATGTGGTTTATGGTTTCATTTTTCGTATTGCACTTCCTACATATAGGAGAGATGTTATTTCCGTCTATCGTTCTTTGAACATATCTGGTTCTTAGGGCCTGATCTTGTGCCGCTGTTATCATTCCTTCAGTTTTCTTCTTTAGCTCTCCCTTCTGTAGCCATTGCCATGTGTCATCGCTGGCTAGTTTCTTTCTAGTCTGTCTCATGTATTGTCCGTGCATTGGTTTGTTGTGCCCAGTCCTCTGTTTCGGTCTGTCATTGTCCTGTCTCTGTATATTTCTGGGTCTTCGTCTACTTTTATTAGTCCTTCTTCCCATGCACTCTTTAGCCACTCGTCTTCACTGGTTTTTCAGATATTGCCCCAGTGCTCTGTTCTCGATGTTGACGCAGTCCTCTATACTTAGTAGTCCTCTCCCTCCTTCCTTTCTGTTATGTATAGTCTGTCCGTATTTGCTCTTGGGTGTAGTGCTTTGTGTATTGTCATATGTTTCCTGGTTTTTCTGATCTATGCTGCGGAGTTCTGCCTTTGTCAATTCCACTATTCCTGCGCTGTATCTGATTACTGGCACTGCCCATATGTTTATGGCTTTATCATATTTCCGGCGTTGAGTTTTGACTTGAGTATCGCCTTGAGTCTCTGCATATATTCTTTCCTGATCGTGTCCTTCATCTCTTGGTGTTTTTATATCCCCTCCTTCCATTATTCCCAGGTATTTGTATCCTGTCTCATCTATGTGTTTGATGTTGCTCCCATCTGGTAGCTTTATCCCTTCAGTTCTCGTTACTTTGCCTTTTTGTATGTTGACTAAGGTGCATTTTTCTATTCCAAACTCCATCCTGATGTCCCCAGATACAATCCTTACAGTCTGGATTAGGGTATCTATTTCCTTGATGCTCTACCATACGGCTTGATGTCGTCCATGAACATCAGATGGTTGATTCGTTTTGCCTCTTTTCATGAATTGGTACCCGGCATCCATCTTCTGTAGTACTTTTGTGATGGGAATCATGGCTACTACGAAGAGTAGTGGGGACAGTGAGTCGCCCTGGAAGATCCCTCTCCTGATATTAACCTCTGCTAGTCTTATTCCGAGCTTGTAAGTATTGTATTCCAGTTGCGCATTGTATTTTTGAGGAAGCTGATGGTGTTTTCCTCTGGCCCATATATTTTCAGGGATTCTATTAGCCATGTGTGTGGTATCATGTCGAGGCTTTCTTATAGTCTATCCATGCCATGCTTAGGTTGGTTTTCCTTCTCCTACTGTTCTTCATTACCATTTTGTCTATTATTATTATTACTTATTATTATTATTATTATTATTATTATTATTCTTATTATTATTATTATTATTATTATTATTATTATTATTATTATTATTATTATTATTTTTATCATTATATTAGACTGCTTTCCCACTATGTTGTGTCCAGTGAAAATTGTCACCAAAATCAAAATATAAATAATTCAATTTCTGGTTTCCTAACATTTGATGTTATGTATAAAGTAATCATAGAAATTTACTAATTCCTCGCACTAGTTTACTTATTGCCATATTACAAAACCCTAGCTGCATCTTCAACTTTCGTAACTGAATATAATATAGATCTATATGTTTTGCTGTAAATATTACTTATTCGGCTCTTCATAATATTAAGACTTAAAAAAGAGGCATCTATAGATGGGAGAAGATGATTTTGAATTTGCAATGATTTATTTATTATAGCTATGTAATGACGACACGTCTAATAAGTGAATAATCTTTTGCTGTTATACACAGCTAATTACACAAATAAACAATAAAGTTCGAAAGGTTATCCTCTCAATTGCAGAAAAACAAAATTGTCACCGAGATAAAAGCAAATACTCTCAGACTTTAAATCTATTTTGGAAAAGGGATAACAGGAGGAAAAAAAAAGGAGCGTTTCAGAAATAGACAATATAAATTTTTCACTTATCCAAAAAAAAAAAAAGAAATAAATAAAGATTGGGAAAAGCGTTGGAATATTTCATTGATTCTTCAATACGGAACCTATTACCATTTTGAAGGGTGCTGGACTTTGCCGGTTTCGTTTTTGCAGACTTGATTTTATTGTCGCCTTCATCATTGTTCCAGATGTTTTTTTTTTTTTTTTTCTTTTTCTGAAAATGTTCAGATCTGTCGGTGTAAAATAAAATTATTATCGGAAACATATACAGACATACATTTGTATAAAGTTCTCCTGAGAGTGTATCGGAGGCGTAGACAGACATACATTTGTGTAGTCATTGGACAATGATGTGCGAATTTTAAGCAGACCTGCTATAGAGAGAGAGAGAGAGAGAGAGAGAGAGAGAGAGAGAGAGAGAGAATTAATGCCCTATTAAAATTTTCCTTTCGCTACTGGCACGCGTACAAATTCGCCACTTATCGTTTATAACATTTCCTAGAACTAAATTGACTTAATATTTAAGAAAATACTTTCCTTTGATTATCATTACCACTTTATTGGTTCAAACTTCAATGTTCTGTCTAGAGATTATTATACGTTGTATGAAGTTTAATCATTCACCTTTTTTTTATGAATTCTCTGCCTCTCGGGTTCTGCGTGAAGGCAGCCTTCATTAATCCGCAGAGTCTGCAACATTTCCCTGTTGGATGAGAAGCTCCATGATCTCCTTGTGTCCTGCACCAGTATTCCAAGTCCGAACTCTGTCCTCCTAGACTGTCTCAGGCTGTCTCTAAGTTCTCAGAGAGCAGTTGACAGCAAACTTTGATGTTCTGAGACCTCTGGTTTCCTCAGAGCAATAATGACTTTTGCGTTAATTTTATTTAATATTGCTCCAGTTACAAAAACGTTCTTTCGCCTTTTGCATTTTCCTATTATAGTTTTAGTTCCTTACATAAAAAGTAATCATTGAACATTTTTAGGAGTTTTTTATATTTAGATGAAAAGGCAGCATAGAAATATATATTGGTGTTTCTGATAATCTTTTCGGGCTAATGTTCTCATCGAGCTTGAATCTTGGTTATACCCAAGTCATTATATACAATGCTTTACCCAGACCGCGGAAGCAAACTTGGTTATACCCAAACTATTACATAGCTTTACTCAGATCACGGAAGGAAACTTCTACACTCACTGATGTGACCCAGAGGAATTTTTTTTTTTATTTAAATCAGGCGAGAACTAAATTAGGAAAAATTGGAAGAAGCCGAACAGCCAGGTGAAATGAGGGAAAGGCAGCAGGCTGATGTCGGTGGGAGAGAAGATAGGTATAATCTTGTACTTTAGGGCCAAAAGGACGAATAAAAGAACGTTCGTTATTGCAGTTGATTGCGCAGAGCTAGGACACACTGTATTCTCAGGCTTTCACTATACAGGATCTTCAAAGTTAATTCCCGTGGCTTTCCAGCATCAAGCAGGAATCTGTCACAATACTAGATAGATGGAGAAGAAATGCAGTTTAGAAAAAATATCAAACGGCGCCATTTATACCAACCATAATTCATCCCTGATTAGGTCAACACCCTTACTTGATATCGATGACCCGTGTGGCTTTTGTATGGACTTATTATTATTATTATTTTTTTTTTTAAACCTCCAGGAGGTGGGAGAGAACGACCTCCTTTTTCTTTGTCTCTGGGGTCGTTAGACCAAGATGACGGAGTGAGGTCGTAATTCAAAAATTCCTGTGGGCCAATAATCTTGGATCCTCGTGGTTTTTTGTGATTTTATGCTCTCTTCTTCTCCTCCTCCTTCTTCTTCTTCTTCTTCTTCTTCTTCTTCTTCTTCTCCTCGTTATTGTAATTTTCGTTATTATTATCATTATTATTATTATTATTATTTTTATTATTATAGTTATTATTTTTATAATTATTATTGCTATTAGTTCTCATAATATATATAATTGATAATAAGTATTATTATTATTGTTATTTTTGTATTATTATTATTATCATTATTATTATTATTATATTATTATTAAGTAGTAGTAGTAGTAGTTAGTAGTAGTAGTATAGTATCATATTGCATTGAAAAAAAAATGGTTGTGAAATAAGACACTTTTTTCTAGCTCTTGTGAAGAAGTGAAAAAGTAATTTTTATGAGTGTGGTACTTTTTATGCTTTAATAAAACTAGCATAATCATGTATTAAATTAAAAAACGAAAATTCAAAAGAAAAGATTTATAATTTATTTTCTCTTGCATATTTGATTTCTGCGATGAGCTTTGCATATTCGGAGCGAGGCATTTTTTAAGCTCAACAAGCTAAGAGAAAAAAATAAGGCTTTTTACCACAATAATGAAATCGCTACGTAACTTATAAAAATTCTAAATCCTTTTTTTGTGAATAAATAATAATATCTTTTTACGGATTTTCGCACTTGCGTCGGCCCTTTCCTTTTTTTTATATATATATGAGCTAGAACTGGGGTGCAAAATATAGCTGGTGCTTTTAGCAAGAGGTGCTTAGAATGATTTTAACTTTTACTTTTAAGAAATATATTATTGAATTTTAGGTATCTTTAGAAAAAAATTTTTCCCAATATTTTTAAATCTGTGTAAAAAACAAAAATGAAGATCTTGAAACGAAAGGCAGGATGGAAGGTGATATCGCGTATAGTAGCAAAAATCGTTAATGTTTACAGGGTAGGCCTAGACTCAAACCACCAACTCCTCCTCTTCCTCAATCCCCTCCCCTCCCTCCCACCCCTTCCCTCTCCCACTCCCCTCTCTCACCCTCTCCTCCTCCTCCTCCTCCTCCTCCTCCTCCTCCTCCTTCTCCTTTCTCCTCCTCCTCCTCCGCCCCTTGCCCACTGTAGTGCACAACGTTAACGACCCGCCACGCCCCACGCACAAAAAAAAAAAAAAAAAATAACCCTCCAAAAAAAAATTCTTCGGCGTAAAATGTGAGAAAGATTTTTGCTTTTGGGGGCCTAAAAATGAAGACGCCGTTGCAGCAGCCTCTTACTCCTAAGAAAATAAGAATCTTAGCACCAAATGTAAGAGGTTTTTTGTGAAAACGCGGCCGAAATACGAAACGTCCTGTTCGAGGGTAGATGATCCGTCATCGGATTTTCTGTTCTGGTCGTTTTTCGGCCATTAAGAAAAAAAAAAGGAAAAAAGGACTCTCATTCCCTGATATGTTCGTAGTGATATAAAGGATGTGACGAGATGAGGACGCTATGTAGGCCTATAGGCCTATAGGATATCCGAGTGGGTGGGGGGTATAGTACAGAATATTTTGTTTCTTGGTCTTACTAAGCGCAGTACCTTTTAGTTTTTGTAATGGTGAATAATATGGGTCCATCCATTTCAGCTGAGGGAAATTGGGATATCCCATTGCAGGACTATATACTATTTCAGCCTCTTTGGGAAAAAATGAACGTCGTTTCCGGGTGGTGGGTCATAGCCGGGGTTACTGGTTTGGGGGTGGGGGGATGGAAGGAGATGTTATAAAAGCCAAAGAAAACACCATCTATAAAAGAACTTGATGAATACAGAAACCCTACCAGCGTTTTGGTATATATATCTATACATACACACACACACACACACACACACACACATATATATATATATAATATATATATATATATATATATGATATATATATATATATATATATAATATATATATATATATATATGATACGTAAGCCATATAATACCAGAATTTTATTCACATTTTGACGGTTTACGAAAGAAAAGTTTACTTTTAATGTTTTACATGTCACTCGTGATAAGGTATCTGCGGGAATATTAATGCATTCCAATTAATGACACGATCCCCAAAAATATATTACATACATTTCTAAAACCAGATAACGAAATAAAAGATGGTAGAAATAAGTTAGTACTTTCACTATGTTGGGAATGTTGAAAAACGTAAAACAAAAAATAATACTTTACTGAAGAATTTTTTAAAATCTGAAATATAAAAAAAAAGATAATTCCTTCCTGGATTTGTAATGGTTCAGGGTACCACCAATACGTAATGGGTCGGAATTTTGAATCCCCCCCCCCCCGCCTAAACTTTAAAGCAGACAGTGGTTTCTTCATATCACCGGTGGGAATAGCATGATGAATGAAAATTTCTCTTAATTAGCTCTAAAATCTACATAAACTCACAAAATATATATCGTGAGTGTGTGTGTATATATTTCATATCCTAAAATTTTTAAGCGGGAAAAAAAAAACAGTGTTTCCTTGTCCAAAACATTTCAATTCGCAATTCTGCATCTCTCATAATTAAGGTTCTCGTTGATTCCGACATAACTGCTTTTGTAATTGTGACAGCGTAGTATCTATTTCAAGTTTTTCTTTCTGCATGTTTATCATACCAATTTTTTCTCGATTTTTTTTTTTTTACAGTATAAGTATCCATGAAGTATTACGTTTAATTACTAAAACATGAAGAAAATGAGCGTAAAATTTATCCGAAGGATTATTATATATAATATAATAATAAATGGCGCGC
>NC_087209.1:15741560-15744060 GCF_015104395.2 Macrobrachium nipponense | reverse complement strand
AAATAAAAACTTGGGGTTTAATTAGTAAATGCTGTAACAGGGTGCCGAAGAAAAAATTCTGGTTAAAGCCCCCCCCCGCCCCAAAAAAAAAACCCAAAAAAAAAATTCTATAATAATATATATATATATATAATATATTATATATAGTAATATTATATATATTATACTATATGCAGTTAAGCTGCAAATGTCCTTTGATAATCCAATTCGCTATACCATTGGAAGCAATTATAATTTGTCATTATATGGTAACCGGAGGGGATTTTTTAGTTAAATAATAATGTCGTCTTTTCGTGGATTCGAACCAGCGCACGGAATAGCGAAATCAGGACTTTCAGTGACATTACCGAGTCGGCCAAAACACCTTTCCCCTACCTACCTATACATTAATATATAATATTATATGATAATATATATTATATATATATATATATATATATATATATATATATAAAAAGGAGGCCCATTAAAAACGCCAAAATTATGAGAAAAAATACTATATTTCGGGAGACTGCTGTCTCCCTCTTCAGGTAGAATGAAGAGGGAGACAGTAGTCTTCTGAAATATAGTAATTTTCTCTCGTACGTATATTTTGGTTGTATTTTTATGGGGCTCCTTTTATGAGATGGAATTCTGTTGGTAACAGAACATTTTTACCCAGTCATAATATATATATATATAATAGATATATATATATATATATATAATAATATAATTATTATTATTATATATACTTAAAAAATAAAAATTAAAATTGGTATGGTATTTCAATTCCGCCAATTAAAGAAAAACCTTTGTCTTTTGTCAAACCAATCAATAACAATATATATTTATGGAACAAATGCAGAAAAACAGAAAGTTCACGTTAAATATCGTCAACGTTTCGTATAATATTATATAAAGTTTTTATTGCCGGTACCTGGCCGTAACAACTAATTTTACGAAATGAAATGAATTAACTTCCGACTTCAAAAACAAATGATCCAGCGGGAAAATGGAAAATTTTATTTTCCACCTTCCAAAAAATGGTCCTTCTCGTCGATTTCTCTCAATATTTAAACGTCCCTCAGGTGAATTGGTTTATTGGATTGCCATTCGAAGGTTCAGGCGTTTCAAGCAGATCTTCAAAGCATTTACGCATAACGCCAGCGCAGAGTGGAAAATATGTATAGAGATTTCCCTTCTACTAGCTACATTCAAAATTTTATTTACTATGTAAATGTTTGTTTTCAAGCTTACAATTCTTGCTTCTGGTTCCGTTTGCAGGTAAGGAAACCCAATCATGCTTTAAATTGTTAACATTTTGTAATCTTTGAATCGCTGTTATTATACATAAATAGGTAACAGGTGGATATCGATAGGTAGACAGGCTGTGTGTGTATATTTATATTGTAAACCTTTGGGGAAAAGGTCTGTAATGAAATCTATGTGGTATGAGACAGGTATGGTTGTATGGAAGAACGTCTCCATATTATATATATTAATATATAATATATAATAGATATAGATCTAATAAAATATTATATATAATCTATTTACTGTGTGTGGTGTGTGTGTGTAGAAATAATATAATATTATAATATTATATAATATTATATAATATATAATATAATATGCGATGATATATATATGGCAGATATATATAATTATATATATATATTATGATATATTATGATATATATACTATATAGTATATCATATATATGCTATATATATAATAAGTATATATATATATATATCTATAAGTATAGATATATATATAATACAACACAAACCCACACACATATATTATATATAATAATATATATATATACCAAATTTATAATCTTGGAAAACGTTCCTCGCATGAAATGTCTTTTAGGTTGAACCTGGTGTTGGTGAAGAAACAGAAGGTATCCAAATAAAAAAAAGTCAAACGTGCATGTAGGACTATCCCAAACAATAATGAACCCAGGGGGTTTCTTAGTCCCCAGAGGTATTTTTGTGAATTCCGGCAATTGCCCCCCCCCCTGGTGCAAAACCGAGCTTGCGTTTGCCAACGGAGGCTGCAAAGCAGGTGCCTCGGATTTTCAGCGCTTGGCACGAAAAGGAAAAGGACAATAAAAGTATCACTTAACTTCTAGAATCCTTTGTTTGCCTCGAGGAAGGAGATTTCTCGCAGAACGAGATTTGTCCGTTAGTGTTCATTCCGGGAGGGCAAAAATTTTTACTGTAAATAAGTGTTTTTTTTTGTCTTCGTTTTTTTTGCGTAAAATTTCTTCATGTTACCGTCAGACCCCAATTTCTTTAGACTGAGTAAATGGAAATGGTTGTTGCATCCTAAACATTACTTTCATGTTACAAAACAAAGCGACCGTTTAATGTGCAGTTGCTAGATTTAAATTAGATTTAAAAAAAAAAAAAATTGTAAAAAAAAAAAAAATTTTAAGGCTGTTTCAAGGTTGTTCTGGTGGACCTGGTATTTTATGACCTTATCATAATCACACCTCAGTCAGTACCT
>NC_087209.1:15711560-15734060 GCF_015104395.2 Macrobrachium nipponense | reverse complement strand
CGTGAACAAAACTATAACGGTAGCCTATTGAAGAATTTAATCTCTTGGATAAAACTATAACTGTAACCTACTGAACGATTTAATCTCGAGAATAAAACTATAATTGTAACCTACTGAACGATTTAATCTCGTGAATAAAACTATAACTGTAACCAACTGAACGATTTAATCTCGTGAATAAAACTGTAACTGTATCCTACTGAACGATTTAGTCTCACCAACAAAACTATAACTTTAACCTACTGAACGATTTAATCTCGTAAATAAAACTATAACTGTATCCTACTGAACGATTTTATCTCGTGATCAAAACTATAACTGTATCTTTCTTAACGATTTAATCTCGTGAACAAAACTATAACTGTATCCTTCTGAACAAATCGATTTAGTCTCACCAACAAGACTATAACTGTAACCTACTGAACGATTTAGTCTCACCAACAAAACTATAACTGTAACCTACTGAACGATTTAATCTCGTGAATAAAACTATAACTATCCTTCTGAACGATTTAATCTCGTGATCAAAACTATAACTGTATCCTTCTGAACGATTTAATCTCGTGAACAAAACAATAACGGCAGCCTGCTGAACGATTATATCTCGTGAATAAAACTATAACTGTATCCTACTGAACGATTTAATCTCGTGAATAAAACTATTACTGTATCCTTCTGAACGATTTAATTTCGTGAACAAAAATATAACTGTATCCTGTAACTGTAACCTACTGAACGATTTAATCTCGTGAATAAAAGTATAACTGGATCCTACTGAACGATTTAATATCATGAATAATACTATAACTGTAACCAACTGAACGATTTAATTTCGTGAACAAAACTATAAATCTAACCTACTGAACGATTTAATCTCTTGAATACAACTACTGAACGATTTAATTTCTTGAAAAGAACGATAACTGTAAACTGAATTATTTAATCGCGTAAAAAAATTACAACTATGAGATTCTGAACAATTTAATCTCATGAACAAAACTGTAATAATTAAGAGACTTGATATTTTTAGACTACATTCTCTTTATATCTCTTATATCCAAGTCTTGATTCTGACGTTAAATCTAAGATTTATGGGAAAAAAGAAATTAAGGTCTACATCTTATCAAAACTCACTTTGAAATAACTGCTGATCATCCATGATACTTATCGTCGAGACTAATTGTAAATCAGAGAAATGTAATGAAAAGAGAATACTTAAATCTTTTCCAATAAGTTTCATTGAATTAAGTACTGATATTTTATGTATCTTGAACCAGATACGTGAGTAAAATTTAATTGAAAACGTTTTTAATGATACCATGCCAGAGGGTTTAAAATAGTCCTATACTTTTCAATAGCAAGAGATCAGCGAATAAACAGTCGCAGAAAATTTAGCCGATAATAACCCGTCGACGACTTTTGGTAAATTCTATGCCAGCCAGTCATATTTCCTTCCATGAAGACTACGTACTGAATTGGTACGTTAGAAAGACATAGGTACATTTCACTTCATAGTATGAAACTCATTTTGTAAGATAATTAAATGACTCACGCTCTGGCATATCCATTAAGATACTGTTAGTAAATTTCCGTACTATAATCAATTCATTACAGTTTTACTCGGACAACAGCAACGTTTCTGTTCAGTATGATGGTGTGATGTGCAGTACATCTTGAAACATGACTCCTCCAACATCGCTTCAACGTGAGGTGGGATGTCGTGTGATTGACAGCGGGAAATGGCTTCCGAATTTAAATGAACTTTGCAAATGCGAGGATTGAGAATTCTGTTTCCCTCTTGTTCAGTCTGTAGTGGTTCGTTGATATTGTAGAAGCCACGTTCCAAATTTTCGTGATTCTATCACACACACACACACACACACACACACACACACACACACACACACACACACACACACACACACATTCATATATATATATATATATATATATATATATATATATTATATATATATGTGTGTGTGTGTGTGTGTGTGTGTGTATGTATGTATGTATGTATACAGCAGGGTCCACAAAATACATAATTAAAAGGCCATAGTTAGATTGTACATATGTATATGACCTATACATATATACGATATATATACATACATACATACATACATACACACACACACACACACACATATGTATATATATATATATATATATATATATATATATATATATATATATACGTATTTATATTAATGTACTTTTGTTGTTGTCCTATGTTAATAATATCATAGGTAATGTTAATGTTACTGTCGCAGTAATAAAACCAGTGATGCACAGAATGATCACAGTCGTCACCTACATTTTTCACGTCATTCTATTTCATGCTAATAAACAACAAGAGTAAAAAAACAGGACGTTTTTACATAAATTATCCAGGATGGGTTTTCATCAAAACCAATAAATATTCTTCCTTTTCCCATTCTTTATTTTTTCCATATTCACAGCACGAAGTTTATTTTCTGTTCATCGTTAGCTTTGATTAAATTTTTAAGCACATTAACTTCGTTTAATGTATTAACATATATGGCTGTAGAAAAAAAAGAAGAATTAATATGTGTATATTTTTGCTGAGGTCAATAAATAAGCAGTTAAATTTATACGAAAATAAATAAGTAATCTTGTCATTGAGGAAAGTTATTAACGATGATACAGTTTGATACTTTACGAAATTATTAACGATGATGCAGCTTGATATACCTTGGTTCATAGTTTCTTTTAGTTTTATATACGTCTAGTACCTGTTTTTCATGCATACATATAAGAAACTGCAAAATTTCAAAGTTTTTTTAGTTAAGTACTTTTACCCAACTCTCCCTAAAACCAAAATCTATAAGTATGTTTATGAACTTTTACATTGATGTACATGGGTACAGGAAAAACATCCGTACTTTATGCATATACATTTCGACAAACATTGTGTATAAATGTAAAATGATGCTTTAATAATGCTTTTAGCAGGCCCAAACAGCCTGGCCAGAGAACTGCAGAGCTAAAAATCAACACAAAAGTTTTAATCTACGACTGAATGGAAGTCATGTAGTGATAGCCATCAAAGTGAATAGCTACCAAATTCTGGTCGCTGCCACCCCCTCATCCTTCCTTGCTGTACGAGACCCCTCCCCCACAACAAACACACACACACACACACTCCACCACTTTGGAAAGCTATGGAAATAAAAAAGAAAATGCTGCATTCCTATAGCACATCCTCTCTCATAGAGCAACACCCATTCTCTTCCCTCTCCCCCGAATACCCAGCCCCCCACCCCTTCTATACACCACCTCCCTTGGAGCAACACCTCTCCTCCCTTCCCCCAACAACACACAAATGTACACACAAACACCATCACTTGGAAAGCTGTAGGAATAAAAAAAAAAAAAATAACATGGAAATATCGGCAAACTAACCAAAAGTTTTAATGGAAACAGTTCCAGGTTACCCAGTTCTAGGAACAACGTCTCCAGCCCTTTTTTTCGATGCCTTGATTATTCTCGTTTATCTCTTAGTAGGGAGGAAAAGACCCCATATAGACTCCACTAAGCCCCGCCCCCCCAAGGGGCGTGGCTACCCCCCCTCCCCCCTCCTGATAAGCTCATGTACGTACGTGAGGCCTAAAAAGGGGCGGGGCAACCCCCAAAACCCCCAAAAGGGGCGTGGCCACCCCGACCCCATATAGACTCCACTGGTCTGGGGGGTGTGGCCACCCCGACCCCATATAGACTCCACTGGTCTGGGGGGTGTGGCCACCCTGACCCCATATAGACTCCACTATTCTGGGGGGCGTGGCCACCCCTGACCCCAAATTGACTCCATTTGTATTATAAGCTCATGTACGTACATGAGCTCATAATTGACTCCATATGTATGATAAGTCATGTACGTTACATGAGCTCATAACTGACTCCATTTGTCTAACAAGCTCATGTACATACATGAGCTCATATTAGGGGGGCGTGGCCTCCCCTAACCCCAAATCGACTCCACCTTTCCTACCCCCTGTGACGTCACGTAACTCTCTGGGAATAAAACCATTCTTTCAAGCCCTCACCCCTAATTGACTCCACCTTTCCTACCCCCTGTGACGTCACGTAACTCTCCGGGAATAAAAACCAACATTTCAAGCCCTCACCCCAAATTGACTCCACCTTTCCTACCCCCTGTGACGTCACGTAACTCTCTGGGAATAAAACCATGCTTTCAACCCCTGACCCCAAATTGACTCCACCTTTCCTACCCCTGTGACGTCACGTAACTCTCCGGGAATAAAAACAAAAAACCAACATTTCAACCCTTCACCCCAAATTGACTCCACTATTCTACCCCTGTGACGTCACGTAAACTCTCTGGGAATAAAACCATTCTTTCAACCCCTGACCCCCAAATTGACTCCACCTTTCCTACCCCCTGTGACGTCACGTAACTCTCCGAGAATAAAAACCAACATTTCAACCCTTCACCCAAATTGACTCCACTATTCTAACCCTGTGACGTCACGTAACTCTCTGGGAATAAAACCATTCTTTCAACCCCTGACCCCAAATTGACTCCACCTTTCCTACCCCCTGTGACGTCACGTAAACTCTCCGAATGAATAAAAACCAACATTTCAACCCCCCACCCCAAATTGACTCCACTTTTTACCCTGTAACGTCAACGTAACTCTACGGGAATAAAACTTGACCCCACCCCGACCCCAAATAGACTCAGTTCACTGTTTTTTGCGACTCATGTCCCCTTTAATTGTTTTCAAAGTAACCGGGCCGACGTTTACCTCATCCTCCTCCTATAAAATCTCTAAATTTATATATGCACATTGCGAATATACTCTCTCTCTCTCTCTCTCCCTCCCTCCCTCCCCTCCCTCCCTCCCTCCCTCCCTCCCTCCCTCTCCTCTCTCTCAGCCGTTACATTTTGTTTTATTATATATATATATATATATATATATATATATATATATATATATATATATATATATATATATATATATATATACACAGCTGCTTAGATATTCAGAGTATCATGATAAAAGGATATTTGGCGACTGACTTACTCCACATGTGATACATTTTTGTTTATTTATTATACCGAGTTTGAAAGAGGTTGAAAAATCAAATTACAGACGGAATTGTTATTTATATTTGTAACCAATTCTAAATACAGGGGAATGAATTAATATTCCATACAAATACATACATTAGAAAAAAAAACTGTAACAAACACGAACGCGATAATATATGCATTCGCTTTTTCAAAAACAATACTTCAACGAAACATACGGCTACTATATATTTTCTAACCTGTTCCTTCACATCAAAGACCCTAGTATATACCACAAACATCTTCTCCAGCACTTTCCCGACCGTGTATCAAAGACAACGTTTCATCTAAACCTCAAAGCTTTTAAATTTAGCTAACAAGTTTTTCATATATAAACTTCCTTACACACTTTCCTCCAACAGGGAATAAATTCTTTTTCATTATAGCCACGCAGCATATTTTTACCAATTTTGCCTCATTTCATCACTGAATGTAGCTAACACAGGTAAATATGATACAACCAAGTCGTATTAACTAGTCCGCTTTTGACCAATGCCAGCGGGAAAGATAACATATTTGACATAGTCATACGATGATTTAAATAATTCTTCCTTCAATTTCTTGACCGAAGAAAAAAAGTGATTGAACCTCATCTGTTTGCTATCTCTGCCCAAACGATCTGCGTGATCTTCATCTTTGGAATAAGCCACGCTCTTTTGCGCGTATTCATTATCTTCAATTGGAGCGCCGATACCGTATTGGGTTAATAAGGTAGCTATGGGGGTGGGTAGATCAACTTCTTCGTCGCCTTCCCAAGATGTGATATTTTCAGGTCTTTTCACAATGGCGGACCCTCAATACCCCTATCACGAAGACAGGCATATGATGCACCAGTGCGAGAATATCGAAAACCTGCCAATTCGGCATATGGATAAGCTCGAATGACATCCGCCACCACACCGTAATTCCTGCATGTCACACAATTAGTGGCCACTACTAAACATGTATTTCTCTTCCGGAACTTATTTTCGGACAAGTTACCGAAAACTAACTTGCACGAGGAGGTTGATGAAGCCATGGCGAGAGTTCACGTCTTGATGTGACAATCCTTCAAGAGATAATGAATTACGAAAGCCCCGCTACCCAAGACCCATTTTTCACAATCACTGATTACAAACCCTGTTGTGACGAAGCATCAAGCCTCTCCCAGCAATGATTCAGACTAACATGAATAAACAAGTCTTATCATTCCCTCACGCCAAAGGTCATCCACACATGACTCATTTTATCAAAATCAGTATCACTCCAGTCATGTTTCTCGCAGACACGAATAAACAAGCCTTATCATTTCCTCACAACAAAGGCCGTCCACACACACACACACACACATATGACTCATATATAAAACTTCCACACATCTTTCCTCCAATGGGGATAAATTCTATCGCTACAAGGCAGTGAACTTCATCTTTGGAATACAATACTTCATCGAAACACCATATGTCAAACTGATTATTACTCCCAACTGAACACCATAAATACAACTGACAAGGGAAAATTGATGTTATTCCCTACCCAAAGTGTATAGAGTAAGTGCAACACACCGACCCTCCGTCTCTACAAGTATTTCTCTTGACCGAAACGTCATTTCCCTCCGTCACTATTCAGTAAGTAGCATATAAAACACTTTCCATTTACTTGAACATATAGTATAGTAAATATTAAAAACAGCAATAAGATTCATCTGTATATGGAATAGATATTCTTATAAAATAATGTACCCGTTGAAGGAAGCGGAATATAAAACATCATACCTTCCTCCCTTTCAGATATGGGAAATAACTCTAGCAGTGAACTGTCAGCCGACGAAGTAGCCACTCAAGTCAGACACCATTACTATTATGGTGTTGGAGCCCCAAACTCATTTATTAGGAAGGTGAAAATGGGTCATGACCATGAAGCAGGAGAAGAAGAAGAAGTAGCAGGAGATGCAACAATACCACTGGCAGCCCACAACAGTGCAACCCCCGACCAACTTTGCCACCACCCACTACTGAAGGAAACGAGCAACCCGGTGAAGGTATGTAAAAACCAAAAACCGATGTGTTATATATTTATTTAATAATAGTTCCTGATTCCATAGAAACACGCACTCTTTTTCTCCGTTTCCCTGTTTTTCCGTTCAAATGCATTGTGGGCATAGTAAAAAACACCTATATAATTATTCATAAGGATTTATTGACCACATAAAGACAGTTTACAAATTCAATACACTAATCGCTGTCAGACCGTCTCAGCACGCATCCCAATACAACTTCCACGTGTATCCTTATTTTAACCTGAATATGCCGAAAAACGTTTAAGAGGAAACGACTAAGACGTCTTAGCAGTTTATCACCGACGTTCATGGTGAATGATTCTCACAGCTCATCCTGAAATAAGTAAAAAAAGTTATGTGATGAAGGTGTATGATGACATATATAGAATATATCCTTAATAGAATGTAAATGGAGTAATATAAAAATCAAAGAAATATATGCATTTACCTTAGTTGTTCAAGATGCGGAGACATTCCTTGTACGTAATAGCACGTTTGACCCCTGACCTCCAATGTGAACATTTAAAACTTTTTCAAATATTCAAAATAATATCCCGTTATCCATTTATCATTACCTCCCAAACGATGTGAATGAGAATACATTTTGTATAAGGATAATACTGCTTTCACACCATCGGTGACTCACGCAATGAACAAAAAAACTAACGTAAAGACCGCACTTGTACGATTTATCAGGTTGTATTTGTTTTATTAGTCGATAGAGGTTATATTCGGGATGTGCATATATAAATTTAGAGAAGTCATTCGAATAAAGTTTTGGATTTTATATTGTAAATATCAAAAAAGAAGATTATATTTCTAGGTGATTTTTCCACGTAAAAACATACCCAATGACCAACAATATTAATATCAGTAGACGAAGATAATGTATTAGATATAAAAACTAAAGGTTTAATCTATTTTCTCTGGCAATGTCATACGAAGCGAACACACCTAAATATTTAACCCGGTCACCGAGTGAACCTTTTTAAACTTATTTCAATTTCTTTTGTATCCATTCCATTTAACCCCTAACATCACACTGAATAACCCTATCCGCAATCACCGTTAAAATACCCATGGTATCCCCAAAAAGTAAAATAATGCAAGGGTTAGGCGTAGCCGTACCCAGCCTGATCGATATTCGCAGGTTTGCCGAAATTTCCACTGGCATGGAATCTTCAACATCTTCCACCACAAAATTAAAGCAGTAAATAGCTCTACCATTTTTAAAACTATCATAAGTGATCAGATTATCACCGCCACCCCCTATACTTTTCTGCGTCTCGTGATATAATTGCATGATGGTATTAGGGAAACTACATTGAATATTATACAGTATTCCAAGTACGGTATAATGAATCTTATTTAAATCGGGGAGGGGGGAAAAGAATGAAAAATATAGCTATTGGTCGTGTAGTCCCCTGAAAATGTTTCCATATCATCATGTCCAATGGTGATTTTCAGGTAGACACTGTTAAAGGCTATCATTACAATCGCATTTTCAGTTTGCCCAATAACGTATGTCTTAGTATAAAGTACTTATCAATAATATATTGATAGGATTTAACTGCTATCGCTCATTTAAAGCCGACATTTGCGTTCTAAATGTGGGGTAACTCTATTCGAGCCATAGATTTAGCCTTTTCTACATTCAGCACATTAAAATGTCCGTCTGTGTGGGCGCCCATAACCCAGTTATTATTTCGCTATAATTCGAGTCTAAGTCTCAAATCACCGAATCCAGTAATACATTCTATAGTCGCTATAATCCAAGAAGTGGAAAATATGTATGGACGCCCTCGTTTTAATGTCACCCATCACTTTTCGTCTCCACCTGCTGGTTTGCCGAAGGTATGGCAGTAAATTGCCGCGTTACCCCGTGTGTTTACATGATAGTCATCGTATAAAAAATCCCGCCCGACCGGGTGGTAGGTAAGCCGAGGGTTTTATCATTTTCAATATTTTGATATATGATGATAGTAAATACCGTGACAGGATTCACCAACTTTCATTCAAGAAAACGGAAGCGGATTTAAATAATGTATTACTAATACCATTAACGACAGCCACATGGACATCATCCGCTAATTGCGTGTCGTCCCTATCTATTGTGATATATAATTCTAAAGCTATACTTGACAAATCTAAGAAAGAACCTGCCACCCCTGCCACCCCATTAACGCGAAATTCTATATATTTTATCAGATAGAACTTGATTTATGGAAATATTACAAGGTGTAAAATCCAGTCTTTCCTTGAATTATTGGAAGTTTCAATAATTCTCCGTCTATTAACATTCGGGAACAATTCTGATATACCCGCAATATACGATGAAACAGGAACTTGATTACCAGTTCCGGGTATGTTAGGAACTACGCTAGCCATGTTTTGTGTTTATAATAATTTTAGATGAAGGGTAGAACGAGTGCGTACCCGCCGAATGTCAATTGATGAATGAGTTACAAAAGATCGTACACGTCCTTATTATATTTACCCTCCAGATTTAACTTGTGTGCCCTTCCTCTTCCTCGTTTTTCTTCCTCCCCACACTCGACCGTCTAACTAATCGTTTCACTGATTTTCTTCCGTTCTTGTTCCTCCTTCTCCTTCCCAGTACCGAGACTTAAAATTCGTTGTCCAGTAGTTTTGAGGGCCCTTATACCATTTCGTTTTAGGATTCTTTTAAAGGTAAACCGCTGTTTCCATATCAGATAACACAGATCTACCGAATCATTAACTGAAGGTTTCGCGGCATTAAATAGAAAAGGAAGCACTTTACGTGCAATGCCACTTATGGCCGAAAAAAAACCGCTTCCCCTTCTGCGGCCGGGATAGAAAACGGAAATATCCTCAAATCCGCTCCTCTCCTTAATAAAGGGTCTGATAAAATAGTTTTTTTAAATTCCGCCTCTGAAGGAGGCGCGAATAACACTCTCATTTTACTGTTTATACTATTCCCAAAACAATTAAGTGGAGCTTGATTCGCAAGTTCTAGTTCACTCGAGGGTGTTACGATCACGAATAAGGAATGCCAAGGGTGAACATCGAATTATACGCACCTATTCATCTCATTTTCCTCTAGGTTTTATACGGAGCAGGCAAGTAACACTCGAGTCTTTAGTGAAATGTAAAAGGTGACCATTTTGATCCGTGATAAGAATAGAAATCTGATCCAAGATGTTCGTGTTCAACAATTTGTAGACTGTATATGTATTCCCCTTTTCCTCTACCACTTGCTAAAGTAAAAACAGATTCCCATATATTTAACTAGTCTCCCGCCAAAAATCGTCGGTTGAACTATATCCGTATACACATATATATAATCTACCCCACAATTATCAGGTAGAGAATCAAGGGAAATGTGTTCATTCAGTTCACACCCGCCACTATATTTCATAACCGGATTAATATGAAAACCTAATAATTTCGCGGCTTTTCCACTAAATTTGACGTATATACTTTTAACGTCCCCCGTTCTCAATTTCTCTCTCTTGATACGTGGTATAGTAATTCTCCTTAAATCTTCATCCCAATGAAAATATACCGTTACTATTAAAATAATTTATGAAATTAGCACCGTAATAAACTTTCAAATAATCATCACGTCCTTATTAAGAGCTCTCACGAGTCTCTTCATATCCCCCGCTAACATTGCTATTCTCGGTCTATACAAATATGTATGCCTATCACGTTTATGACGCTCTGTAATAAATTCGAGAGTGAATAAGTCATCTTTGGATAATATAGCGTAATAACTCCCCCGGAAACATTGAATCGAAGAAGCCTAAACCTACTTCATATTCAACCCCATTAGGTAATAATATAGGTGTAGGTAATCTATTGGCAAATTTCGAAGGTGGGTGGTGGTACGTGTCTAAGCAGCCGAGACTGCTCAAATATATGTGTTCACCAGCCATGTCGGTTAAATACTATTACGGGTATATGTCATGTATGGTATTTAGAAGAAAAGTTCGATAGCGTTTTATCTAGGTCTTATATGCAGACTGCATGATAGAACCCCATTTTCAGTAAACATTATTTCTTCACCGTTCTGATCCGAGACATCGATAGTAATGTAATCCAATACGTCAATGGTATTTAAAGGTTTATAAATGGCATTATGCGGACCTTTACCACATGCACATCCTAATGTGAAGCAGTCTAAGAGATTAACCATTTTATCACCCAAGATGGTAGGTTGAACGATACCCGAATACAGGCAAATGTATTCAACACCTTGATGGATATATTTCTACCGTGATGAGGTCTCAACGCACCCGAACTGTATATATACCTGACTTTTTCATTGAAACCAAACATATTAGCTGCTTTAGCACTGAGTTTAATCGTAATTGAATCAATCATATCAACTTTGGCTGCTCCTGCATCGATATGTGGAATGCTCATTCTCTTCGTGTCATCATTCCATGAGAATAAACCATCCCTGCGGATAGCTCCGCGAATTTGTTCTCCGTAAAATTCAGATAATTGTCAATAATTTCCGTATTAAACGCTCTAGTCATGACATTCATACACCACCCAACAAACCCGAAATGGACTTATAAATATACGTATAAACGCGTTTCCCATCTGACTCGTTATAGATCGCGTTAAATTGAATAGTAAAATCAATGTCTCCTGGTTTAATAGCGTAATATAATTTCGGGAGAATGACTCCCACTAGCCCCACTTCATTTCCACTCCTTTCGGTAATGATATAGGACGGCTAACCTATTGTAAATTTTACATGCCCGATTATCTGGAAATGTACCTATACAGGCATTGCTATTCACGTATATGATGTGATCGCTACACATGTTGAATGTAGACTGTATGACTAACAATGGCATCGGGTTTTATAATATGTACATAAAACCTCCACGTTCATGTTTATGTCACACCATATTTCATGAATTTGTTATCACACAGATTGTCACGTCATTAAAGAAAATGTCCAAGCCTCTAACCGCCATGATGAATCATCCTCACCACCCTCCGATCCAGGTAAAATATTATTATTATTATTATTATTATTATTATTATTATTATTATATTATTATTATTATTATTAAACCAACAAACATCTTCTTTCAGTTTTCTTCTGAAGATTGAAAAAGAAACCCACAAATTCACTTTGTAACTTGTTTACTTCTAAGTATTTACATTTAGTTTTACTCCACACTCGAGTACTTTCAGGCCCTTCTGAGGCCATTCTCAAGAGATGTTTGGGATGTTAGCCTGGTCAAGGCCCAGCAGTCTTCTGGAAACTTCTTCTCGTTGTGCTGTCATTTATGCGATGGCTGTTCTGGTTTTCTTGAGAGTTGCCAATCCCCTCTTGTCGCTCTGATATCCTGAGTCTGATGGTCCAATGGGATTCACCCTTGTGGTAAGGGTGTCACCAAAAGTCTGTTGGGCAGGAAACTAATCTCCAGGTCAGCAGGGTCAATCTTAGCTTCTTTTAATATCAAAGCTCGGCTTATGGGATCTTCTGAGGTAAAACCTTTGTTTCCTTCAATTACTTTAATCTCTCTGATAAGTGCACCTTCTACTACCGGGTCCTGTGACTAATTTTGTTGCTTTTGTATATAAGCCTACTGTTTTTGAAATCCATCCTATGGTCATTTTCCCAACAATGTCTAGCTATGCACTCCCCTTAGAGTTAAGCTGTACTGCCCTTCTATGTTCTTGGACTCTAGTCCTTATTCCCCTACCTGATCCCCTCCCACATATCTGTCTCCACAATTATTGCAACTGATTATGTATACCCCCGCTACATCATCTGTATTCCTGTCTTCTCCTTCCAATTTATTTTTACATACTTTGTTTTTAAGGTATTATCAAAGGTATATACAAATTTATCCTGACTTTCTTTCATTTTTGAAGTGATGTTTCATTTTAGGCATAAAAGGGAGGGCAACAATTTTCTTGTTTTCTTTATTCCATGTACTCTCTACATTCGCTCTCTAAAATATTTTTCTAGCTTTGTTGAGTGCCCTTTTTCTGAACCATTCCGGGTATGCTAATGCATCGAAGCTTTTATCGATGAATTTATTTATTCTTGCTCTATCTTGCAAGGGTCACACGTTCTCATTGCGGGTGGTATGTGTTACAATTGTTTGACTTTGTTTAATAGTCCCACATCCGTGAGGCACACACACAGGCCTGTGCTGCTCGAACCACTGTCGAATACCCAGAACCCAGCCAATTTAAACAGTTTACTAAAGTTAAAGCTCTGCTGCCAATCTCGCACATTGGCTTTCCTGGATTTGAGGCGTATAATGTTTCAACCGAAGACCGGAGAAGACGATCCGAGAATAGTATCTCGGCAGAAAGCTTTCGCTTACTGCTACGTGATCATTGACGGTAGAACGGGGGAATTATTGTACCCATAGACTAAGTCACGGAGAGAAATGCGTTGATGATGTTTGCAGAACATGAACCGGGACTGGGCCATTATTGCGTGAACGAATGCGTGCGTATCCTTTACATATGACTCCTGAATCCACCCATAAGTTTGAAGCGAGCACTCATTGCGAAGGATGTAACGTCGAATTCAAGGCTGGAGTCACGAAAATGCGACATCACGCTCATTTTGTGGCACGGGACAACTTTGTGTGTGCACTGTGTCAACAGTGTAATTTGAATATGCAATTTAAGGAGCCAACTTTAACAGTGTTTGTACACAATTTGTCATATGACATCGCCCTGGTCTTGAAAGAGGCGGGGGCTCAGCATGATTTTGAAATTCTGAAACGCGAGGGTAGTAAATTTTACTCGGCCAGATCGGGCAATCTGAGATTCGTGATAGCAACAATGTGATTAGGGGGACCCTTTCTAGTCTCGCCTTGAGTCATATCAAACAGAAAGGTTCCCTCGAAATCGCACGTCAGTTGTTAACCCAGTATTCTCGGGATTGTCTCGATTTAGTTTTGGGTACGGGTAAACAGTACTACCCTTATGATTATGTGACGGGTTTCAATATCCTGCAAAAGCCCGGCATCCCTTCTCGAGAGTGTTTCGATTCGGAACTTACGGGAGAAACCCTTTCCAGCGGGGGCTATGCACATGTGGTCAAGGTTTGGAACGCCGCTAATTGCACCAATCTTCTAGATTACACCATTTTGTATTTGTTAATGGATGTGGGATTATTAGCCGACATTTATTTAGCTTGGAGGAAGGCTGCCATGGGCGCAATTCGGACTAGACCCCGCCCGTTACCTGACTTCTTACCTCTCTCTCACTCGATGCTTTCCTCCATATTTTCCTCTAAAATTCGTCTCTCCCTCATTCAAATGAATGGTGAACTCTATCAATTAATTCGTAAAAACATCCGCGGCTGGTTTTTGTAGTCTAGTTTGAAGGCAATGCCGTAGCTAATAATCCAGAGTTAAATCCAGTTTTAGGGTGGGTGATCCAATCAATCGTATATTATACGTTGATTTCACCAGTTTGTATCCCACAGTTATGAGTAAATACAAAATGCCCTTGGGTGAAATAACTGAACTTTCCCACTGTCGAATTAGAAGGTTTTGTCGCTAGCGATATTACCGCCATTGATTCACGAGGGTGAATACGGTATATTTCATACTGCTCGATACCAAACCAGTTAGACGGGATGTTGCTCTACAGACGGTATGATCTCCCTCTCGCCATTCATCACATGAATGTGACTCACCAGGATCTATCGCCCTATAGTAAAAACCTAATGAATAAGTTCAAGGTGAAGCTACCCAAGAAAAATGTTAAGTTGACGGGTACGCATTTATCCATGCGTAATCACTTGATCTGTCTTCCCTTATTACAAACGTTGATAGGCTCGGTCTCGAAGTTGATGTAATAAGGTAAGTGTACAAATTCAAACAGGATTTTTATTTGAGGGAATATATTCTGGGAGAATGCCGAAAGGCGTGCTAAAGAGACCGATCCGGACAAGAGGAACACCATCAAAATCATAATGAATGGTCTTTTTCGGTGTCACTATTAAAATTCATTGAATTATTCTACCCGAACTGTCGTCACCACCGGTGAAGCCTCTCTCCACAGGAATGTGTCCAAACACACGTACAAGTCTTTGGAAAAACTGGTAACGACAGGTACATTGTAAACCATTGCAAAGAGTCTGTTATGGCTGAATCCCCGATTTATCTCGGTTTCAGTATACTAGACATGGCGAAGGTGGGATATGATGTATCGGTTCTATTACGACGTTCTTCGAAAGCAGTATGGACACCGAGTTCAGCTCCTTTATACCGACACTGACAGCTTGATCTTTTCCCTGGTGACTGATAACCTCAATCGGGAACTGAAGGGTGTGCTCAAACCCTCATGGATTTGAGTAATTTCCCCAAAACTCACGAATGTATGATGAGTCACGTAATGGGGGAACTCGGTTAGTGAAGGTTGAAACGGGGGCTGAACTCATGATGGGAATTCATCGCGTTAACCTAAAGTTTATTCGTATCTGACGGAAACTAGTCGTAGTAACAGCCCCTTTGAAACAGGTGTACAAAGGTGCCGGCAAAAGACCATTCCACATGACCAGTATCGAGCTGTAATCGAAAAGAATGAGATTACTTATACTCGTGTGTACAATTTGCAAAGAGTAGGATGCACGATGTCATATGAGCCAGCGAAAGGTATCTCTCCTGTCCTTTAGAGGACAAGAGATATTATGTGACACCTTATCAAATCGTTGGCGTATGGACATCCAGACATTGGGGTGGATGGAGGAGGTATAGCGGAGGAGGAGGAGGAGGAGGAGCTAGAGAGGGTAGTGGTGGCGCGGTAGTAGCGGCAATCTCTCCAATTTTTAAATTTATTCCCGCTCCTAGCACCTCGAGAATTTCCTACTCCTCCTATTCCTCCGACCCTACATCCATCACATCATTTCCACGGGTGAAACAAAGGATGTTCAAAACATCGAAGAGAGAATAGTAAAATATACAATGTTAATTCCTCTCTCTCTTCGACGTCTTTGACTTCTCGACGGGAAATGGTTTCACCCTCTCCTCCAGTTAAATGGGGTCGTATCACACCTTGACCGGGTGTCATAGTTTGTATATTTTACTATATATTTTATCTTATATTCATATATTTTAATATATTATATTGTATATAATGTATTTTTATTATATAATCATATACACAGTTAGTTTTTTATATTTTTGAATTATTATATTGTATTTTTATTATACTTTGCATTTTTACTGTAGTTCTATTTTTATATTGTAGGAAAAAACCTGTATGTATTTCATTATGGGAATTAAAAAAACAAATATTGCGTCAAACTTCCATTCACCCTAATTATTATTAAGGCTTTTGTATATAAAAAGGAGCGCGTAAAGTACACAACTATAGTCTTAAATGCGCTAACATCATGGCCGCGACAGGTCCCACTTCCCTGGGCAGTTGTTAGACCCGTTCGCTTAATCCCGCTCGTATTATCATCGCAGGGTTTAGTAACAGTGGCAAGTCCGTCCTATGTCAAAAATCATTGAACTCTATGAAACGTGTTTCCAATACATTTTATATTGCGGGTATCTGAACACCCCTCAAAACGCATCCCTCAATAGGTCCCAAATTTAAAGTATCCAAAGAAATTTTTAAATCCCTTTGGATTATGCTGAAAAGGGGGCGGGGGAGACGGAGGTTAATAAAGGTCTATATTCATACTCGATGATTGCTTCCTCGAGGCTAGTGATAATAAATTTGTGACTAACGCCTTCACAGCGGGACGTCATTCATCTATTTCAGTTATATTCATAACGCAGAATATGTTTCATTCGGGCAAGTTTAGTAGAAGTATAAGCTTGAATTGCTCACATTATATTCTAATGAAAAATCGTGATTTTAGTCAAATTGAAACTTTCAGGTCGGCAGTTTATTTTGGCCGTCAAAAGCTTCACTTTTTGCGGACATATATAAAAACAGGCCCTATCACGTAACCACTACTGTTATTTGTTAGTAGACTTCGCTCCGTCAACACCTGAACTGTTACAGCTCCGAACTAATATTCTGGGTGAAACGGAATATCAAATAGCTTACCAATATGGATAAAGAACGGATAAAATGCTAAAAACTTTGTACGGAGATCCACGGGCTGTGGTAGTTTCAGCGGGTGGACTCTTTATTCAGAGTAGCGAAAAATCTGAATAGCCAAATTACTCGTGAAAATGTTAAAGAATTCTTACGTGGGCAAAAGTCTTACACACTGCATAAAGTCACTCGAAAAAAATTCCCAGAAGAAAAATCATGTCACCTAAACCGAGAGTAATAGCGAGCACCGATTTAGCTGATATGTCCAAATTAGCTCGGTATAATAATGGGTTTAAATATTTGCTAGTCTTTATTGACGTGTTTTCCAGATATCTACAAATTGTTCCCTTGAAAAAGAAGGATGGTGTTACTATGCGTCGCGCTTTGAAGAAGGTTATCGAATCTACCGAATTTTGGGGAATTTCACGTTTGAATAGCGATGAGGGTAGGGAATATTATAACAAACACGTCAGATAATATCTAGATAGTAAAAATATAAAATATATAGCGTTTATTCGAGAGAATCAAATCCTCTATAGCTGAAAGAGTCATAAGGACTATTAAGGGTCGGATATATAGATATCTCACACTAAGAATACCTTAAATACATTAACGTCTTGCGCGACATTGTTCAGAGTTATAATCATACCCCCCATAGAAGTTTGGGTTGCACCCCGCAAGAGGTTCACGCATTAACGGATAGAGATGACATTGAACGTCAATTCTCGAGTATGTATAAAAAGGCTGTTCTCGTTAATCCTCCCGCCATTTCGCTCTTGAATGTTGGAGATGTTGTACGTATTGCCGAATGAGCGTCGCAACGCAATTTTTAAGAGGGGATATACAATTCAAAATACTCTGGAAATTTTTAAAATCCGAAAAGGGTGGATTTACAAGGCAAAATCCGGTCGTATACTTCTTGGAAGATTTAGCGGTTGAAGAAATAAAGGGCGTATTTTATCGTGAAGAATTAATTAGCACAAATCTACCAGAAACGTATGGATATCACTATTCTGGGAAGGAGGAGAAAGATAATAAAACTCAATATTACGTTCATTGGAAAGGTTATCCGAGTCAATTCAATTCCTGGGTTGATGAATCTCAAATTGTACGGATATGAACCGTAAGCAACCTTTAATACGTAAAAATAAAAACTTTATTTTATTCATCTCTGGTTTATCACCCAGTGAAAGAAGTAAAGTCATTCCCATCTTAAACGGTGGTTTGGTGTCTACTCTCTCGGAAATTTTTAGAAATTTTCTTTGTGGTAATCTAACTCAAGATAAGAAGTTTATTAAACTTAAGAAATTGTAGACGAGAAATTCATCTTGTGTCCTTTGAAAACAACGTCCGATATCTAAGAAGAAAAATATACTGAAAAGTCGTAAAGGGGGGACTATTCTATCGGTTTTATTGCCTATTGCTGCGAGTTTGGTAGGGAGTCTTTTTAATTGAAAATGAAGGAGTTTTACGTTATCCCTGCCATTACCTACGAGAGGTTAATGAATAGAAAAGAGTTTGTGATGGTGATACTAATAGCCTGGAGGGTACTGGCAAGTTGGATACGGCAGCTGTTAGTAGTAGTGGTCACGTCTCCCTTAATATCCAAAAACCACCTATGCCGGCTATATCGCTCACGGGACCTCCTCCTCCTCCTCTTAAAGAAAATGTAGGTGCAGTGACTGGAGGGGAGGTGGTAAACGCCCCCATTACATTGAAAACAATTAAAGGGGACATGACTCGCAAAAAGAGCAATCCCGATTTAACAGGTATTATTCCAATATTTTTTAAAGAACCTCAAAAGTCATACGTTACGGCTTTTGTTAGCACTTACAAGATTCTAACACGGTTGAATGGAATGAAGTAAGGAGATTTAACTCATCCGCTCGCAGGTTATAATATTTTAGATATAGCTCGAGAATTTCAAGGGAAGAAAAAAAAAAAAAAAAACCCACGTTTGATAATATTTCGAATTATCGCTACTTCATTGAAATGGCGGGGGTTAAAGATTGGATGTTAAGGAATATAGCCATTAAAAAACAAATCGAAACGTGGCGAAATATGGGGAAAAAGGGAGGAGGAGGAAGAGGAGGAGGAGGAGGGGGTGGGAAGGTGAGGGCGGGACATGCGAAAAACAAGATGGCGAGGTGTGGGTGGCGGGTATTAACAAACATTTTAGGAGCTGTTTAGTCAGTGATACTGATTTGATAAATGAGTCATGTGTGTGGTGACCTTTTGGCGTGATGGAATGATAAGACTTGTTTAATTCATGTTATTCTGAATCATTGCTGGGAGAGGCTTGATGCTTCGTCACAACAGGTTTGTAATCAGTGATTGTGATAAAGGGGTCTTGGGTAGCGGAGCTTTCGTAGTTCATTATCTCTTGAAGGATTGTCACATCAAGACGTGAACAAATATCACATCTTGGGAAGGCGACGAAGAAGTTGATCTACCCACCATAGCTACCTTATTAACCCAATACGGTATCGGCGCTCCAATTGAAGATAATGAATACGCGTAAAAGAGCGTGGCTTATTCCAAAGATGAAGATCACACAGATCGTTTGGGCAGAGATAGCAAACAGATGAGGTTCAATTACTTTTTTTTCTTCGGTCAAGAAATTGAAGGAAGAATTATTTAAATCATCGTATGACTATGTCAAATATGTTATCTTTCCCCGCTGGCATTGGCCAAAGCGGACTAGTTAATACGACTTGGTTGAATCAATATTACCTGTGTTAGCTACATTCAGTGATGAAATGAGCAAAATTGGTAAAATATGCTGCGTGGCTATAATGAAAAAAGAAGTTGACCCTGTTGGAGGAAAGGTGTGTGGAAGATTTATATATGAAAAAACTTGTTAGCTAATTTTTAAAATAAGCTTTGAGGTTTTAGATGAAACGTTGTCCTTTGATACACGGTCGGGAAAGTGCTGGAGAAGATGTTTGTGGTATATACTAGGGCTTTGATGTGAAGGAACAGGTTAGAAAATATATAGTAGCCGTATGTTTCGTTGCAGTATTGGTTTTTGAAAAAGCGAATGCATATATTATCGCGTTCGTGTTTGTACAGTTTTTTTCTAATGTATGTATTTGTATGGAATATTAATTCATTCCCCTGTATTTAGAATTGGTTACAAATATAAAATAACAATTCCGTCTGTAATTTGATTTTTTCAACCTCTTTCAAACTCGGTATAATAAATAAACAAAAATGTATCACATGTGGAGTAAGTCAGTGGCCAAATATCCTTTTTATCATGGATACTCTGAATATCTAGCAGCTGTATATATATATATATATATATATATATATATATATATATCATAATAATATATATATATATATATATATATATATATATATATATATATATATAAAACAAAATGTAACGGCTGAGAGAGAGGGGAGGGAGGGCGGGGAGGGAGGGAGGGAGAGAGAGAGAGAGAGGAGAGAGAGTATATTCGCAATGTGCATATATAAAATTTAGAGATTTTATAGGAGGAGGATGAGGTAAACGTCCCGGTTACTTTGAAAACAATTAAAGGGGACATGAGTCGCAAAAAACAGTGAACTGAGTCTATTTGGGGTCGGGGTGGGGTCAAGTTTTATTCCCGTAGAGTTACGTGACGTTACAGGGGTAGAAAAGTGGAGTCAATTTGGGGTGGGGGGTTGAAATGTTGGTTTTTATTCACGGAGAGTTACGTGACGTCACAGGGGGTGGTAGGAAAGGTGGAGTCAATTTTGTTTGGGGTCAGGGGTTGAAAGAATGGTTTTATTCCCAGAGAGTTATGTGACGTCACAAGGGGTAGAATAGTGGAGTCAATTTGGGGTGAGGGGTTGAAATGTTGGTTTTTATTCTTTTAGAGTTACGTGACGTCACAGGGGGTAGGAAAGGTGGAGTCAATTTGGGGTCAGGGGTTGAAAGAATGGTTTTATTCCCAGAGAGTTACGTGACGTCACAGGGGGTAGGAAAGGTGGAGTCAATTTGGGGTGAGGGCTTGAAAGAATGGTTTTATTCCCAGAGAGTTACGTGACGTCACAGGGGGTAGGAAAGGTGGAGTCGATTTGGGGTTAGGGGAGGCCACGCCCCCCTAATATGAGCTCATGTACGTACATGAGCTTGTTAGACAAATGGAGTCAGTTATGAGCTCATGTACGTACATGAACTTATCATACAAATGGAGTCAATTATGAGCTCATGTACGTACATGAACTTATCATACAAATGGAGTCAATTTGGGTCAGGGGTGGCCACGCCCCCCAGAATAGTGGAGGGTTGAAAGGATGGTTTTATTCCCTTATAGTTATGTGACGTCACAGGGGTAGAAAAGTGGAGTCGATTTGGGGTTAGGGGAGGCCACGCCCCCCTAATATGAGCTCATGTACGTACATGAGCTTGTTAGACAAATGGAGTCAATTATGAGCTCATGTACGTACATGAACTTATCATACATATGGAGTCAATTATGAGCTCATGTACGTACATGAGCTTATAATACAAATGGAGTCAATTTGGGGTCAGGGGAGGCCACGCCCCCCAGAACCCCCCTAGTGAGTCTATATGGGGTCAGGGTGGCCACACCCCCTCAGAACCAGTGGAGTTCTCTATGGGTCCGGGGTGGCCACACCCCCAGACCCCTGGAGTTCTATATGGGGTCGGGGTGGCCACGCCCCTTTTGAGGGTTTGGGGGTTGCCCCGCCCCCTTTTTAGGCTTCACGTACGTACATGAGCTTATCAGGAGGGGGGAGGGGGGGGGTGGGGGGGGGGTAGCCACGCCCCTCGGGGGGGGGGTATGGGGGGGGGGGGGGGGGGGGGGCGCTTAGTGGAGTCTATACGGGGGTCTTTTCCTCTACTTCTCTTATATCTTCCCCAAGAGGCACTCATTTATGTCATCAGGTTTTTTACAACCCCCCCCCCCCTCTCTCTCTCTCTCTCTCTCTCTCTCTCTCTCTCTCTCTCTCTCTCTTTCTTTCTTTTGCACTTTGCCTCTCTTTCGATGTCTAAGATTCCTGTCTGTTCTATTTAAGCTTAAGCTTTCACTGATCACCGAGCCTTTTATTCACTTATTTTTATAATTGATTACGAATTCATTAGTTTCCGGGTTTTTTCATGTCTTCGTTTTTGCTTCTTTACTTGTATCCTTCGGCTCTGGGCTAGTTAAGGGTATTTGGGAATGACCGTCAAAACATTAGAAGCTAAATTCTGGGAATGACCGTCAAAACATTAGAAGCTAAATTCTGGGAATGACCGTCAAAACATTAGAAGCTAAATTCTGGGAATGACCGTCAAAACATTAGAAGCTAA
>NC_087209.1:15701560-15706560 GCF_015104395.2 Macrobrachium nipponense | reverse complement strand
AATGATTTTAGTGCTAGTGATGGGTGGTTATGGCGGTTCAGAAATAGGCATGGACTTTGTAATAAAGTGTTGCATGGGGAAGCAGGCATTGCGCCGTCGAGGAAGTTGAGCCATTTAGGCAGAAGCTGAACAAACTGTTTAAAGATGAGCAGCTTTTAACCTCCCAAAATTACGATGCCGATGAAAGTGGTCTTTTTCGGCGTTGTATCCCAAAAAATACACAGGCTTTTAGAGATGAAAAAGATATTCATGGGGAGAAAATTAGCAAAGAAAGATTTTCATTCTTGTTTTGCGCTAACGCCGATGGCCTACGTAGTTTTCCTCTTGTTGTGGTGGGTAAGTCTAAACGTCCGCGCGTTTTGAAAGACTGTATGAACCATCTTCCCGTTGTTTATCAACTCAGTAAAGGCTTGGTTCAACATGGACATTTTCAAAGACCGGTTTTTTAAACATTTCATACCAGCAGTGCGGAAATTCCAAGAAGTGCCAAAGATTTCTCCTAAAGATGTGAAGGCTTTGTTAATTTTAGATAATGCCCCTGCCCACCTAAGTGAATGAAGCCTTGTTAGTCATGATGGGAAAATTAGAGTCCTGTTTTTGCCACCCAATGTCACCTCCCTGATTCAGCCAATGGATCAGGGTGTAATTTATTCATGTAAGAGATTGTACCAGCGTAGATATCTTGATGAAATGTTGTGTGTCATTCAAGATGAGAATGAGACTGATGATAGAAGAGACGAGAATACGAAAGCAAATATCAAGAACTATAACATAAATATCGCAAATGCTTGGAAAGCGGTGACAACAACAACATTGGCCAACGCATGGAAAAAACTTTTGTACAATACTAATGATGTTGAGTATAACTTTGAAGGTTTTGAGCCAACTGATTTTCATTGTCTATTTACAAGAGCAGGGGAACAAGTTTCTTTGGTTGATGTAAGAGAGTGGCTAGAAGAAACAGACGGTGATCCAGGCCATCACGTTATGAACGATGAAGAAATAGCTGATGAAGTTCTTAAAGGTGATGCAGAACAAGTGGGAGATGATGAGGAAAAGGATTCTTATGTTCGAATTCCCAAACTTCCAGTGGTTAGAGATGCCCTTGACACAGTTATTACATACATAGACTTAACAGCAGACGAGGAGAGCAACCTGTTTTACCCACATTTTAGAAGTATGAGGGATATTATCATTCGAAAGCAACACAAACAAGGAACGCAGTTAAAAATTGATTCTTTTTTCGAGCCAGTTGTCTCTTCTCAACCATCAACCATTCAATCTCCTGACTCTCCTCAACCATCAACAAGCTTTCAGTCCCTGACTCTCCTCAACCATCAACCAGTGATGATGAGTGATGTGAAGTTTTGATGACAAGTGATGTGAAGTTTAGATAAAAACTCTTGAAGGTTATTTTGTAATAAAAACTTCTGATGAAAATATTTGGTTTTTGTTTTATAATAACTTCGATTGAGTATCTTTCTTTGTTTTTTATATAAAAACTTTTCTTTGTTATAAATAAATTCATAATTCAATGTTAACGATTGCTTCATTTTCATACGTCTTTTGTTTTATTAGTTTATGCTATGCGATCAGCTGTTTGGTCGCTGTAACTTACAAATTGACGATAACCATCGTCATGTTTTGGTTTTCATAAAAACAAAAATAAATCTGATTGATTAAATCTAATTTTCAGTGTATAACAGTATTTTCATGGTTTGTGGGTAGGGTTTATAACAGCCGATAGCTTTATGTTATGAATAAATTCTCAATTCAGTGTTAACGATTATTTCATTTTCATACGTCTTCTGTTTATTTGTTTATGCTATGCGTTCAGCTGTTCGGTCACTGTAACTTACAAATTGACGATAGCCTTCGTCATGTTTTGGTTTTCATAAAAACAAAAACACTGAGCGATTTAATCTAATTTACAGTGTACAGTGTTTTAATGGTTTGTGGGTAGGTTTATAACAGCCGATATCTTTACAGGTGAGTACGGTACAGGGTATCATATTTCTATTTGAGTCTTACTATTGGTTACTATGGTAGGCTAGGCCAGCCTAACATTCATCAGGGTATTTAGTTACATAAACACAAAAAATAAATAAATAAATACAGTAAATATCTTACTTGTTTACATGCTATGAAGGTAAGATAAATAAAACAAAATAGCCTTGGTAATTTTACTTGAGTCTCGTGATTGTTTGCTATGTTAGGCTAGGCCAGTCGGTTAAGTCGGACAATCGGCATACTCGGACACCCTTCCCCCCATGTAGTCCGAGTTAACGAGGGTCTGCTGTATATATATATATATAATATATATATATATATATATATATATATATATATATATATAATATTATAATTACATATATATATATAATATATATTATATAATATATATATATATATATATATGTGTGTGTGTGCGTGCGTGTGTGTGCGCGTGTATGTATGGTATGTATGTGTGGGTGTTTATATATATATATATATATATATATATAATATATATATATATATATATATATATATATATACATATATATATATATATATATATATATATATATATATATATATATATATATATATATATATATATATATATGTGTGTGTGTGTGTGTGTGTGTGTGTGTGTGTGTGTGTGTGTATACGTATATACTATTTTTATTTTATTTTTGTTAGTTTTGCTCCTTCTTCATATAAGAAGGTGTCTTTAAGATTTTATCAAACTCCTTTTACTTATAAATTATTTTCCTTGAATGTGGTGTTTAGTTTTGAATGGTTTTACTTGATTAGGAGCCGTTGTCTTTGCATACAACCATAGATTATTTTGAGTAATTAATAATTTTAGCCTTGAAAATGCGTCTTGGATTTTGTCGCGAAACGTCAGCATTGAAAATAAACTGTTAACGGATGAGGATGCCTTTTCCTAATTCTTCTGTCATGATGTATATTTTGACTCCCAGCCCTGGCCCTTATATATAGTATATATATATATATATATATATATATATATATATATATATATATATATATATATATATGTATATATATATATATATATATATATATAGAGAGAGAGAGAGAGAGAGAGAGAGAGAGAGAGAGAGAGAGAGAGAGAGAGAGAGAGAGAGAGTGTATGTTTGTGGGATGTGTTTATATCAATACAAGCATCTGAAAAAGAATATTTAAGATTACGATTAATGATGGATGACAGTGCTGCTAATAAATCCTGAGATTTTATTAATAATTTTATTAATAATAACAGGAAAGAAATGAAAGGCTTTGCGCACTGCTTGTGCGGATGTGTATGTATTTGTGGAACCAACAAGCATGGAGTATCGTAAACAAAATTATGGTGTGAAAGCCTATATTAATTTAAACAGTCAGTTAAAGCATAGTTAGGAAACGCATACCATACATAGATCTTGAAATATAGGCGTTTTAAAAAAAAGAGAAACTGCTCGACCGTCCATCTGTTGGAAAGAAGCAGTGCAAAGAAACGCTTCCACTGGGAGAAGAGACCTGCAGATGTCCGCTTTAACTGCCGTGATAGAATGAAGGAATGAACTTATTCCGTTAAACTTTTCATTTTTCTTAATTAAAATCGAGAAAAAATAAGGTTTATTTAATGGAGTAGACTTCTGATTACTGCTTCCTTTTTCATCTCTTTACATCTGATTTTATTACAGAGAATTAATGAAAAAATTAAGAATACTTCACATTAGAGACTCGGGGCAAATGACAAGCAACGTGAGTTACGAAACAGCACGCCATAATCAATCGAACCAGTAATAATGTGATTGCTCGTAATAACCGAATGTTATTGGGTGAAACGATGAAAGTAGGTAGCAATATGATGGCAACAAGTAGTCGTGATAAAGCGAAATGAGATGATAATAAAATGAAGCTATTAATGTTGAGATAACAGCTGATATTAACAACGAATTAAGGCACTACGGGAAGATATATAGACACGGTGAATATCTCAAGCCATAGCAGCCACAAGAGATAAGCAGTAGAGATAGTTCCCGGTAAAATGATGTTATAATAACAGAAAAAATTAGAAATGTACTATAAAGAATAGGACTACGTATAGGTAGACCTGAAGGATATGTTATTTGTACAAATATTTTCCATAATTTGTGACAGGAGGAAGAATATGAATTAATATATTGGGTCTTAACTCTGAGGATAAATGACATAATTACCCTTCATATTCCTTGTGGAGGGGATAATTAAACGATGTCTCCTAAAAGATTCTTCCACTGTCAAATACGATTATTTATTACAAGTATTTTGTGCTCGTTACTCCAAGAGTGACTCAGAGAAACACCTTTTTTATTTATTATTTTGTTTTTACTTGAACATAGAGGAAGAGGGCATCACAACGGAAACGAAAGCAAAAAGACCATTTCATAGCCTGGCTGTTTATATATATATATATATATATATATATATATATATATATATATATATATATATATATATATATATATATATATATATATATATGTATATAATATATATATATATATATATATGTATATAATATATATATGTATATATATATATATATATATATATATATATATATATATATATATATATATATATATTATATATATATATATTATATGTATATAAAATATATATGTATGGATATATATATATATATATATATATATATATATATATATATATATATATATACATATATATAATTTTTTTTCTTTTTTATTTATTTATTTATTTATTTATTTATTTTTGTCAAGAAACGATCCCCAAACCGCTCGAGCTGTCCAAGGATTGTTGATGAAGGGTTTTACAATTAAAGATAATGAAATAGGACTCGCAGAAGCATTTACATTGCCCTGAAATAAATAGTTGTCAACATCTCTTCCAGCAAAGAAGCACAAAAATTAAAAAAATAAAATAAAATAAATTATGTGGTAAGCGCTTCACGCGTGTGCGCCTCCCTTTTTTTTTTTTTTTTT
>NC_087209.1:15681560-15696560 GCF_015104395.2 Macrobrachium nipponense | reverse complement strand
ATATATATATATATATATATATATATATATATATATATAGAGAGAGAGAGAGAGAGAGAGAGAGAGAGATGAGAGAGAGAGAGAGAGAGAGCTCAAATCTCGTCCATTGCTTCTTCCCCGTCATTAATCATCTCTTTTGTGGAACTCATGAGAAAATAATAAAATGTGGATTTCCAGTCATCAGATATCGAAATAGACTTGATCAACTGTCGTTTCTTTATAGCTTCGTCACATTTTTCATTAAGATTCAGATAGATGTCTTATTTTTTTCACCGTTCAAATTATTCTACGAATTTGTGCCATATTAGATTTCAGCATTAAGTGACGCTTCTCCTATTTCCTCTTTATTACATTTTATAATTACACATATTCTTAGTGATATTTTTCATTTCTATCTTTTCTTTTATTTTCTATGATGCTTTTTAGGTGGATTTACTTGTTATTATTGTTTTGTTATATAATATAAATAGTATATATATATAATATAATATATATATAATATATATATATATATGTAATTAGATATATACATAAATATATATTATTATTATATGTATATATATATAATATATATATTATTAATCTTATATATAATATTATGGTATATATATATATTCTATCACAGTCATCCTTTTCGACTGGGTAGTTTTTGTAGTGTGGGGTTCCGGGTTGCATCCTGTCTCCTTAGGAGTCCATCTCTTCTCTCACTATGTGCGCTATTTCTAGAATATATCACGCGTAGACCGTGAAGGAAGTGAAAAATCATATATCAGGGATGAATGTCAAAGCCTTCCTTTAAACATACATAACATAATCCACAGAAGAAACCCGGTTCAAAATGTATGTACACAAAGGCGCTATGTTTCTTTAGCTTCGTAACACAGAGTACGTATGAATTTACTCTCAGTGTCGGGATGCAGGTTTATATATTCTGTTACCTGCGAAAAGCCTAGATATTCTCTTGCGGAATTTCTCTTGTTCTTCACATTCGTCTGGTATCACAATTACTTCATCGTTCATGGTGATAAGGAATATCTGTCCCCCAGCCTTTCATACCCGATAGGGAAACGGGGAGGGTATTGTCGTTGGAGCAGGTCACGCGGTGCACTGTCAGCATTACATGAGGACAATTCCAGTGTCCCTTCTGCCCCTACCTACAACCCCTTTTATTCCTTTTACTATACCTCCGTTCATATTCTTTATCTTCCATCTTTTCGTCCTGTCCTAACAACTGTTTCGTAGTGGAATTTCGAGGCTTTCCTCCTGTTACACCTTTCAAACTCTTTTTTTTTTTTTTTTTTTTTTTTTTTTGTTTTTTTTTTTTTTTTTTTTTTTTTTATCTACTCTATTTTTCAGCACTGAACGACCTCATAGGTCTCATCGCTTGGCTTTTGGCCCAAGTTTTATATTCCATTCAATTCCCCTCCATAGCTTTTCATATTCATAAGTCTTGTATTAACATTAATCTGATTTCTAAGTAATTACCCCATAGCTTCTCATTACTTTCCTTGAAGTTTGCGAGTTCCCCTTTTGTGATAATGACAATAATGAGCTATTCAAACGGAAGATTTACGATCAATTAGAAAAATAATAAAATGGTGATGACAGGTCAGATCAGTATTCACGATCATTGCTGTTTTATGCCAATTTTAGGCGTATTGCAGATCTCTCTCTCTCTCTCTCTCTCTCTCTCTCTCTCTCTCTCTCTCTCTCTCTCTCTCTCTCATAGATAGACATTTTAATAGACAATGGAAGTCTTAAAGATTGAGGGGCCGTCAGGCATCGCTTTGAAAGCCTGGTTTACAAACTTCTAACTTTAAAGATAAGTTTTGAGGAAATTGTGTTTAAAACTAAATTATGAAAACGGTTAGCTCTAAAACACGCATATAAATAAAAGTCTATTTTTTGAACGCAGAAGCTGTATTTCGGTTAAAAAATAAAAAAATAAATAAAAAATAAGAATGCATATTTCAATTACGATGTTTCTTTGAGCTTAAAGAAAGCGTAATAGTTTTGTCCCGTCAAGGGTTTGAGAATAACTACTAAAACGCACGGCGTATAAAACGCAAATATAAAGCTGATTTCCTAAACTCAGGAGCTGCATTTAGGCTCACTTGGAAAATATATAACGACCCCAATGACGTTTATTTGTTTGAGCTTACACAAACTTTGGCTGTTTGTCTCGTCTTGGGGAATTTAACACAAAGTCTGCTCTAATTGCAGACTGCGGATGAGCGGCGTATCTTTAGTGGGAAGCCCTCGAACAGTCGCCACCTGTCGGAAGACTTGAAATAAAAAGAACGCAAAAAAATAAAACAAATAAAAAAATAAAATAAAATAAAGAGTTTAGTTTTTAATGTTGATGCTAATGACTTCCAAGAAGGTAACACTGCAAAAAATACAATTTTAATTGCAATTACAGTAATGATCATACTGAAGCAATAGAAATAATAATTGATTATTAGATTATTATTGATAATAGATTAATAAAACAGTGGTGTTGCTTATACTATCCCAGCTGATTGCGATACAAAGTATCTGATAATAGTGATATTGCAAAAAAAATTTATTAGAAGTGTAATAGAAATGACAATTGTTTATTATTGATAAAAGATTAATAAAACAGTGGTGTTGCTCATACTATCCCCGCTGATTGCGTTATATAAAATACCTGATAACATTGATAATGCGAAACAGTTATGTTAGAAAAAGTGTACTAAAGAATAATGATAGCTAACTACAAAAACAGCGCTTCAACGCCACAACAAAAATATTTGTTCAACGAGTAAAAATATAATAATGTTGATAAAAAAAACTTCGTCACTGGTATGAAGCAATAGAGTAGAGTTCCTTGGAGGTTCTGTGCTTACCTGAAATTGATGAATGTCTTTGTACAACTTCGGAAGGAAAGAATATGAAGAGAGAGAGAGAGAGAGAGAGAACGTTCCCTCGGGAAGGAAGCATTTGAAGGGAATGTCATTGGGTAATTGACGTCCCATGGCTTCGCATCAGTTGAAGAAAATTTTAGAAGGGTAATGAAAATGTATTTTTGAGAGAGAGAGAGAGAGAGAGAGAGAGAGAGAGAGAGAGAGAGAGAGAGAGAGAGAGAGAGAGAGAGAAATGAGGAGGCGAAATATCATTGCCTTGGAAATTTAATTGTTAGGAAAATCCATCCACTTTAATATTCAAGGCATCTGAAAAATAAGTAGTACTCCTTCGCAGCAAAATGGGTGGAAGGGAGAAGATTTTTTGTTAAATAATATTGCAGCGTACTTACGTATAATTCAGAGAAAAAAAGTTTGAAAAAACTCATTACCAATGAGCCTTCAAAGCGTGAGATAGGCACGTAGCTAGAGAGAGAGAGAGAGAGAGAGCGAGGAGAGAGAGAGAGAGAGAGAGAGAGAGGACCTATAAATCAGAATATTGCATATGAGATAAATGTAAGTACATATAAATAGATTATTATTGTCCATTTGGCCTCTCAAAGCAAGGAATATTACATTTAACATGATTAAAACTAACTTCATTTCCATAAAATGCAACAGTGAATGCGACAGCAACAGCATACATTAGTTATATTAACATTTTCCCGTGAACAAAATACTCTTGATGTTCCAGTATGAATTTCGCCTGGATTTTGGGGAACTTAGTGTACGGGATGACAAAATGATGATGAATGACCGTCCCAGGTGCTTTAAATTGTTTAATTTACGAAGCGGATAACAAAGAGTCTCAAGATAAAAATGGTAGAACTTCTGGCATCATTTGTCATAATAAATTGCATGTTGCCAGAGATAGTTTTCGCATATGGTGCATTTCAGTAAGAGTATGAGCACTTAATAATAATAATAATAATAATAATAATAATAATAATAATAATAATAATAATAATAATAATAATAATAATAATAACAGGGAAAAACTCTCTATCGTGAGAGTATATATAATGTTCTAAACAGGGTCCACAATAATACAAAGTGTTAAGAGTCCGTGTTTAATTTTTAAGACTTTACAAAAAGCTTTCGAACCCTTCCCTGGCATCTTCAGTCCAAATTAACAATTAGTTACAACATGTACAGAGGTAAATTTAAAAAACAAGAGTCGTTGAAGATCGTTGACACCGGTCGTTAGCTCGTTAATGGGCCAGGTGATGAAGAAAGAGGGCAGTTAACTCCAACTAGGTGATTTCCTCTCCCCTATCAATCCTTCTGGCTGCAATTCTGTTGGATCTCTGCAATGGTTGTTGCAACGTTGCAGGAAGTCCTTCATCCGAGGGCGTAGATTGGGCATAGTAACCAGACTCCCCTGGGGCATCGGTTACCTGGACAGGGAGAGGCAAGGCGGAAGTAGCATCAGGAGAAAGAAAAACAGAGCCTGTCCTGCAGTTAAAATCTTTTAAAAACATACTAGTAATATAAAAATTAACAAATTGGTCTTCTTTGACTAAAGACTTGTTTCCTTTGAATGATTCTCCTAAACTTATTGCAGCTCCCTCGACTAGTCGTCTGACATTTTCATTGTTACTTTTAAAGATAATTTTAGCCTCGTTCCAGTTGGGTCTATGATCATTCCTGAATGCATGTGCTACTATTGCGCTGTTTTGTGATTTTAGTTCATAAGCTTGCTTATGTTCGCCCAAACGCATATCTTGTCCCCGTCCACTCTCGCCAAAATATTTACTATTACAATCCGTGCTTTCTCAATGAAGTGAGGGGGATATTTACGACTTTTAAAAGTAGTCGTGATGTGTTAAGTTCACCGCCTATATATTCGGGGTCGCAAATTCTGAATGCGCGTAAAGCAAAATTCATATTAATGTTACTGGGAAGGAAAGACCCAGCCTCAACACCACTCAAGAGACTTCGCTCCTCCCGACGGTGGCGCGTAAGACGCCGCCCGCCAGCAACCCAGAGCCGATCGAACGGACCAATCAGGTGCCCCTATATCCAGGCATTCCCAATACTACACTCCCGGTCTCCAGCGTCCGCACGCAAAGAACATGCGAGCTTCCACCTCTGCAAGACGGCTTGACTCAGGGACTTAATCCTCTGTTCAGCCAATGAAAACTCAGCGCTCACCAGACAGAGCACCCGGGACACAATAAATACCGCCGAACGACGCCATTCCAGACAGTTCTCTCACTGATCCCACAGTGAGAAGAACTTCTCCTCCCTGAGACCTGCCTGCCGACTGCTGCTGGATACTGCCTGCTGCTGCTGCCGCTGCCGATTCCCGAGGGCCTGCCGACGACTTCTGCCGCCGTTGCTGCTTCCTTAAGGGAGGGCCCTGTCGACTGCTGCTGCTTGCTGCTTGCCGCCGCCGCCGCCCGCCTCTGCTTTGCTGCTTGCTTGCCGCCCGCCGCCGGCCCGTGCCTGGCCTGCTGTCCGGCTCTACCTGTAGGGGCCCCGCCCCTGCTGGCCTGCCTCCTGACCTGCAATTAATGACTGCCCGAAGGGAGGCGCCCCCAGCGTCGCCTGCTGCTAATTTGAAGGCTTTGCCTAGTAATTATTGCTGAGATTCAGCCAATATTATAAGGATATAACGACTGACTTTAAAATAAGTCTCTACTTCTAACCTTCCATTACTAACAGACTCTCCTGTGGAAAATCTGGTAGCCGTTGTGGTCTTAAAACTCCAGTTGAAGCAGGACCCAAGAGTCAAAATCTCCCACTCTCGCCGTCTGTGGCAAGTGGCACAGGGCTGATAGGCTTGGCGCCTATAAGCCAAGAACCTAGGATAGGAGATAGGTGGTTGAAAGGATTGGCACTATAAGCCAAGAGAAAAGTTGTGGAGTGTGAGTGTGTGTACTTGAAAACAGTAAACTGTTTTGTGTTTTATTATTCCTTCCCCATCTTAAGGACCTCCCTGACTGTAGGACTTGACTGCTGGGTCGTCTTAGTGCTCGGAGAGCAGTAAGGAGATTCCCCAGCTGCAACTGCTGCAGTCAGTAAACAGCTACTAATAGGATAGATAGGGCCCCCCTTCAAGCAGAAAAGAAAATATTACAATAATAATAATTAAACTATATTAAAACAGCATTAGAAAGAATAAAATAGTAATAATAAAGTAAAGTAAAAGAAAGTCAAGTAGAGTAAAGTAAAGCACAATAAGTAATTTTAATATATATATATATATATATACTATATATATATATATATATATATATATATATATATATATATATATATATATATATATTGTTACAGTAATAATAATAATAATAATAACAAAAATAAAGTAAAAAGTCAGAAAGTAATAATAATAATAATAATAACAATAATTGATTACAGTTACAGTTTCAGGTTCTTTATTTCATTTTTCCACTCTAACTTTCACTTTGTCTGGTGCCCTAGGGCTTAAAGGGTTGGACAACCTAACCAGGCACACTGCCTATCCTTCAACCCCCCTCTTTTGACTTGGAAGCACCCTAACGATGACGGACATGGAACCTCAACGAATTCAAGAACAAGAAGTGACCACCAAGATGGAAGCGACTGAAGACCTAAGGAAAAAGAGGACGAAGGAGGACGACGACGACCAGGAGTGGACCACCGTTACCTCAAAAAGAACAAGAAAGCAGGAGAAGAAAACCAGCTTTAAGGAAAATGCTCCGGAAAAGAACGCTAATGGAAACCAAATCAGGGAAAAAATGACCCACTTCAGGTCACTGCAAACAATTCAGCTGAAGGATTCAGAGCCATAGCAGCCTTCCAGACCAGGTTCAAAAACCTGCAATTTCAGGGCCAAGCCCAATAAGCAGGGTCAGTGGACCATCTCATCCAGAGATACGAAACGATCATCACCCTGAGGAACACGACAGCAATCAATATCAAGGAACTGAAAGAAGAAGAGAGAATTAAGAAAGCAGTAGTGGTTGGCTACCCACTTGAAATGCCTGAAAGCCACCTAACGAGCGCAGCCAATGTGACAGCTGCGATTAGATTAGAATGAAGAATAAACAAGGTATACTTACCAAGGCTGTACTAGTCACCTTTGTAGGGACCATCCCAGAAAGAGTTGATCTGGGAGTGTTCGGGAGATATGGGGTGAAACTTATTACCCCCAACCCCGGAACCCCTAAGGTGCTTCAAGTGCCAGAAATTTGGGCACCATAAGAGCCAATGTCAGGCAAAGCAAGAGACCTGTGCAATATGCAGCAGGAAACATCCAACTGAAGACTGCATTGCCAAAAAGGGAAAGCAGGGGAGACCACAACACCGAAGTGCCCCAACTGCGGCAAGGCACACATCGCCCATGGCCTGGGGGATGCCCGGAGAGACTGGCAAGAGTAAAGGCCCGCTCTGCCAAACCACAAAGAAACCAGAAAGAGAGAGGAGCTTGTCAAGAGGAAGGGCAGCACCAAAACCTCAGCCCAGAAGAAGGTTCTATACCAGGGAGGAGCTGGAGGAATCCAGGAGTGAAGCAGGATTCAGCAGGAACGGAACAGCTCCAGGTCTGGCATCACAAGAAATAACCTTTCCCCCCATAAGCCAAAAAACAAAATCCCACAGGCACCTAAGCCATTGTCCAAGGTCTATATACATCAAAACAGTCGATCTCAGGGACAGATTGACAGACTTCTCCAAACGCATCATAAAGGGAGACATCAATGCAGAAACTATCCAAGAGTGCATAGATGTACTTCTTAAGAGCTTCATCAAAGGAGCTTCCAAGTCCCCCCTCCCCCTCTACCACTATGCAGGAGGCAGCGACCCCACCAAGCTGCACCAAAACCCACTCCTCAAACCCCCTCACCTCTACCTTCCACATCCGCTTCACCCTAACACCTTCCACATCCTCTGACCAAATAAACCACACCCTCAACCTCCATCCTAACTCACCCTCATCATCACCATCAACCACTGAAGGCATGACAGAGGAAACTGGAATAACATTCGCACCAATGGGACCCCAGACAGTTTCTCCTCAACGTACCAATCATGCTGAAAATCATCATTGGAAACGCTGGTGGAATAAGGACAAAGGCAGCTACACTAATTGCGTCTGCAAAACAGAAAATGTGGACATCATTCTACTGCAAGAAACCATGCTAACAACTGTGACAAAATTCAGAATAACTGGATATAATGTCTACACAACCCCATGCGTAGGCACAGACAGAGGATTGGCAATTCTCGTCAAGAATTCAATCCCAACAGCAAGAACACAACCCAACCCACCCCTGTGGCAACAATGTGGTAAACCCTAGCCGTGAGAATCACACGCTGCTAAACCAGAGGATAGATATACAACATATATAGAAAAATACATAGAGAAGAACCAGGAGAACTGCAGCTCACACAGCTCTTCACACATGCAGCAGAATCACCAACAATTATATGTGGGGACTTCACGCGCATCACCCTCTGCTATCATCCCCATCGGCCACAAACCAACCTGGAGAGCACATAGCCTTCTCTCTAGCTAACTTTCAAGGAAGAAATCAAGTACTTGAGAGAAAAAAAGAAGCAGCAAATGCAAGACTTGCTGCCATGAGATACATGTCATCCCTGAAGGAAGGAGCAAATGAACACATACAAAGGAAGTACTACCTAGCCTGCACCAGAACATTGGTGGACTATGCTGCCCCCACTCTGATAAGGCTGACAGAGGCTCAGAAAGAATCACTGGAGGTTCATTCAAAACAATGCAATGAGACTCATGCTAGGAGCACCTACATGGACAAGGCTGTGCAACCTCAGGCTTGAAACTAACCTGCCCAAAGCTAGAGGATAAGGATTGCACAGCGAAATGTAAGCACAATGGCCAAGATGTTCCTCTCAGAAAGAGACTCCATCTCTAGAAAAGAGCAAGAGAGGAACTTGCCAAACACCCACAGATTCAAACTTCGAGTTCCTATGGTAAGGACCAAAGTGACAACATCAAAAGTCTAGGCATGGCAGAAACACTGCTGCAACTAGGTCCAGACACAACACAGGGCACACAACAACTACCACCTGGAAGAAGGACACTACAATATACAAATACACAAGCCTGCCAAGAGCAAAAGAGGACTGCACAGGAGAAGAGCTAAGAGCGGCAGCCTATGAAGCAATCAGAAACACTGAGACCATAGGGGCACAAACATACTACACTGATGGCACTGTAGATCCTGAGAATCAAACTACGGGAGCTGCAGTATATTCAAGAAACTTCACAGCCTGCTTGAGGACCTCCAACCACGCCTCCACTATGCAGACAGAGTTAACAGCAATAAGACAGGCACTGCTGTACTCACTGGAGAATGAAGTAGGGCCTGTAATCATCCACACAGACAAGTCCTCAATGCAAGCCCTGCAACAACAGAAAATTAAAGAAAATAAGGCACTGCTGGCTGGAATTAAAACACTGCTACTCAGCACAGCAAAAGAGGAAGACCTGTCACCTTAAACTGGATACCCAGTCACATAGGAATTCCAGGCAATGAGAGGGCTGATGAGCTAGCCAAAAGTACAAAACACATTGACAGAGTGCAAGTACATATACAACCTGCACTGCAACAAGTCAAAAAAAACTGCAATGAAACCACTCTGCAAAGAAAAATTGATAAATGACCGATCGTGAGTGGGTAGAAAGAACTCACCGTCTGCCAGATGGTATAAAGAAATCGACTGGTCTAGTGCCTCCTCCCATAGACAGGCACACACCAAGAAAACTTGCTGTGATCATCCACCAGACTCAGGCTAGGATATAAAGCCTGCTGGGAAATTGTGGAAAAACAGTGTCAGACCATGTGAACACTGTCAAGAAGAAACACAGCAACCACTCCTTCAATACCTGCTGGAATGCAGAGAAACAGCACAGCTAAGAGGTGCAGCACAAAATGCAATACCTGCACAAGATGCTGAGGCATGTAGCTGCCACAGTCACAAAGACAATCATTGAAAACTTAGAAGAGCATGCCCAGGTGCTCTACAACCTACCTCCACCAAGGTAATCAAACTAATAAAATCAATCACCCTCATCACATCCCCTCATTGTAAGGCTCTATCCACATCATCCACTATCATTCTTTTAAACAACTTTACCTACAACTAAAATCCTCCCGCAGGGACCCAAGGGAGTAAAGGGTTGGACAACCCCACCTGCACGCTTCTCCGGATTTTCGAAAGCCTTACACTCATTCAACTTCTTCTATAATTATGACATGATGGCCCTCTCTTACTGACACCATCATCCTTCCCCTGTCCACTCCTATCTCTACAACTAAAGATATTTCCAATTTCAAAAAACTAAACCATGTACCTAAAGAATCTTTTCAGATCACCTACGGGCCGAACAAGGGAAAGGCCCGTGCCAACAAGAGTGTTGGCTTAATACAACAACAACAACAGCCATTCCAGAAGCCAACCTCATAGCCAGACCGAATTTAAGGGAGAATTCATAATTACTCCCAAGGACCAAAAAGCTGCTGAACTACTGAGGAAAGACAACCTGTGCCACCTTCTTGATCCTGCTTCAAAAATAAGCAAGGGGATGATATGCAAAGTCCCCAAATACATAACTATCGAAAGAGTCCTCGAGGTTCCCAACATCATGGAAGCCAAGAGATGTACTGCAAAAGATGGACAGGAAACTCTAAAGATAGAAGCGACCTTCAAGGGTCCAAATTCCAGCCAGGGTCAGCCTTGGGATTCTTGGCACTAACGAGACAGAAGCCTTCGTACCAGAGCCTCTGAGATGCTTCAAGTGTCAGAGGTACGACACCACAAAAATGAATGTAAATTAGAACACATCTGTGGAGTGTGCAGTGCGAAACACGAGACAGAAGTGTGCTTGAAAAAGTAAAGGAAGGGAAAAGGGCCACACAGTTGCCCGATGCCCTAACTGCAACCGCAGCAACATCATGCTTGGTTTAAGGGATGCCAGTCAGACTGCAGAGGATTTATTTGGAAGGCGAAGGGCATCCCTCCTCCACCTGCAAGACCTCGGCAACCATCACCGACCAGGAAACCTCCCAGCAACCCAGGTTCGATCCTAGAACGAACCTACCTCCTGTACCACAAACCACCCAACCTTCCTCCCAACCTCCTCGATCCCGGCATTACATCCCACCCCCCCCCTCATCCTCTCCGTATCGCCAAACTCCCGCCCCTCTACTACCTCCCCCTCCCCCTACTCCCCCAACCCCTCAGGTTACCCCCCTAACCCCTGCATCGCAAGAAGACGTCGATTCCTGCTCGTGCCGAAGCAGGAACCCAGGAACAGAAGACGCAGTTGAAGAAGAAATGCAGACCGAGACACCGACTGTAGCTCCTGTTTTGTATAAAGAAGCAGGAACACAAACTGAGGAGTTTGTAGCTAAGCAAAACAGCGAAAAACTCGACCTGCAAACAAGAATACAGAACTTCAAGCGTCGGAAACGAATACTTTCCCTCGTAGGAGAATATCAAATCAGAAAGTTCCTGCTGACCTACGAGGAGTTTGAGGCTTTTTTAAATAGAGCCATCTTTAACAACGAAAACAGTGGCAGTGGTCATCAGCTGTTCTCTGAGCTCGTCCACGCTCTGTTGGACCTAGAGTATCAGTCTCCCAGATGACCTCCTGTTAGAAGATTTCAGATACAGATCTCAAACATAAGATCGCAGCTACATGAAAAGTGCTGTTTATAGCATTAACTGCTTTTTTCTTTTACTAAACAATCTCCTTTCCCCTCCGTTTTTCGGCCGCCTCACGTCTAACGACCGAATATTTCAACTGTCCTCTAACTACCGCTTAAGCTGTCGCTTATTTTTGTTATCCTGTTTTCTAAAACTGATAATATTTCGTTTTTCCTTCGTCGTTCCCTATTGCTAAACGATCGACGCTCTCTGCTTTTTTTTTCTCGTAAAGTGAAATATGGTACTTGAACTCCATAGAGTTGCGCTTTTTTTCCGTTTTTCTACGACTATAAATTTTTTCGATTTCATTACTGGCTATCTCTGACTCGCCAGGACTCGCTACTATCGATCTTTATCTTCTACTAATGGGTACCTTAGGGTTTAAAGGGGTTTGTAACCTTGCCTATTCACTTTTCCTTTCACTTTTGAATCCATACCATTCCACCTGCACATTCCATAGAAATCATAAATAAAAAGATCGCCTCATATCCTTAAATCACCAATGCACCTAAAAATAATTCAAATGACCTACGGGCTGCTACATAGCTAAAGCCCGTGCTGGCATAAAGCCAGCTTAATACTCCAACAACAACAACAACAAGCCATTCCAGTCCCGAGAGGAAAAACAAGAAAAGAAAAGGAAAAAAAGAGGAAAAAGAAAGAAAAAAGTATGTGCGTGTATATGTGTATATATGTATATATATGTATAGTGTATATATATGTATGTGCATATATATGTAAATATAGAATTAAGATTAAAATAAAATCTCTCAGTTCTGATACTAACCTTAAAATTAAGGAAATACTAACACATTAGAATAAGCTCTTGAAGAAAACTGCAAGAACAGTGGTCTGAGTCCCAACCGCCCGCCCCCCTTCTGTAGGTAGGGAGAGGGGGAGGACGATCCAAAATTGAACCGAGGAGGACACGAGAACACACGAATAGATAAATAGACAGCCTTTCCCAACTCACGAGTCACACCACCGATGACTCTGGATCAATCCAGGACAAAAACACGTAACCTAATATACATTCTTCTCTCGCAGTGACAAATAGGTCTGTCCTATTCTAACTTCTCTCACTAATACCTTCCTTTAGCCCATATATTACCTCTTCCAGATCTTACCTTCCTTCCCAGGGACCTACGGGAGTCCCTATCCTACCCTATCCCCCCCATTAAGTAAGTAAGTAATTCCAATCAGTTCACGCTCACCCTTCCTTGAAAATGAACCGATGATACGGTTGGAAACGTTGGAATTCCGTTACGCCTTAGACAACGTCCAGACTAGATTTGTAAACCCTACGGCGACCATACGCCGCATTTGTTATATCAATGAATTAGTATTTTTAGTGAACATTTCTTTAACCAAGATATGAACATCCGCCAGCTATTAGCAAATATCAGCCCTGATGAGAAGAGAATAATACGAAGAATTGAAAAGACCATATATAAAATCAGTTCCACTGATGCTGCCATCATCTTTAACAAAACATGTTTGAGAGAGGGTCTCCTACCTTCATAATAATAATAATAATAATAATAATAATAATAATAATAATAATAATAATAATAATAATAATAATAATAATAATAAAGGTACGAAGGTATTAATTCTTGTATCACTTATGAAGATATATTTCATATTACTTAGAGATAATCTTCTCATACTGCATATAATAATAATAATAATAATAATAATAATAATAATAATATAATAATAATAATAATAATAAATCTCGTAAGGGTAGAAAGGTATAAATTCTGTATCATTTGTGAAATTATATTTCATATTACTGGAGATAAATTTCGCTTATTCAGCATCTCTTCTCATGCATTTTTCTGTCTCCTGTTGTCTGGTTTTATTCAAGGTCAAATCTTAAGAGATATTATTTTATGATCGCTTATTAATTCACATATTTTCTCATTAACCATAGAGTAATGAAGACAGTGCGAGGCCATATACCAGTCCAGCTTTCCTGCGTAATTGTAAACTATTGCGTTGTACCCATATTAATGAGCGAAGCATAATGCGACGCTAAATAAACCCAGTCTATTAATTAGTCGGCTATTAGTTGCGTAACCATTCCATTCATTAGCAAGTAAGACGTAAGTGCTGGTTTGTTCCGTCCGGTAATTTGGCCTCAACCGCATAAAGGAGGATACTAGAGTATTCAGTACATTTATGTTGAAACTTTTTTTTTTATATTCATTGGGATGGGCAGCTAAGTACCTTTATATAACCGGGCCGTAATGAATTGAAGAATAAGTTGCCCGGCGTCACAGGCTCAGTCTTGAAAAGAGAAAAATGAGGAAAAAGCGGAAGGCTGAAGGTCTAACTCTGTGGAGAGGGTTAAGACTTTAGCTCGGAAGTATGAATTATTATAGAGGTTCACTAATTTACATGAAAGAATAATATATATATATATATATATATATATATATATATATATACTATATATATATATAATATATATATGTTGTGTGTGTGTGTGTGTGTGTGTGTGTGCGTGTGTGTGTGTGTTTGTTTGTGTATACATACATACGTACATACCGTAAGTGAGACAGGGACTTGGAACAAGTTCATTCGTAGTATATTGTCCATTTTCAAGTTCACACTTAACTTGAAAAATGTACAATATACTACGAATGTACTTGTTCCAAGTCCCTGTTTCATTTCCTTTCTACCGTGGATTAAGTATATTCTTAAGTACGTGTTCCTTCGTGCTACATTGGATACATACATACGTACATAGATACATCACCGAAAAGTGTAACTCCAAAAAGAAAGAACCTTCCGGCTCTCGACGAATCTCGGGAGATAATGTTGCTGTATCCCTTAAACAAGATGCTTTATATATACCCAGAGTATATTTGAAGGGTCTCGCACCCTTAACTTTGCATAATGTCGCAACTGGCCTTTCCTTTCCATCTACGATATTTATGAGTCACATAAATATCGTTTCGGATAACCTAAACTGAAGATTTAATGGACTTTGTTTTGTAAGTTATCACCAAATATTATACGGTTTATTTCCCTGGTTTAAGCCCGAATCGTTGTTCAGACGCATTAGATTTTAACCGGTACATTTAGTTGTCGGTTTCATGTCATTGCATACGTTTGGCATTCTGCGTTATCATTGTGACAGCAAGGGAACTTTTATGTTGAGTCATTTTGCAGGGTCTTGATGATCGAAACATTTTCTAGGTATTACTGAATGCATATGGATATATGTATGTGAAAAGAATTTTGCGTTGTCGGAAGAAACGACCACTTTGCTGTCCTCAAAATACTCCTCGTGAACTCACAGCAGTGTTGTATATTAACTTTGGGGGACGAAATTCCTACCTTGTATTTACGACAAAACATCGTCGCTCGAAGTTCCCGCAAATCCCTACCA
>NC_087209.1:15671560-15676560 GCF_015104395.2 Macrobrachium nipponense | reverse complement strand
ACATAAGTTTAACAACAAAGATTAAAGATGGATAAGATTGGATATTCTGATGAAATGTTAAACAGACAACAAGCCGCTCTTTGGCTAAAATATTATAAGACTCACCCAAGCAGCCGGACTATTTCACACACTTATCATAAAAACACTTCGGAGAGCACCCTCGGCATCTTGTCTTTCTTCCAAAGACGCCTCTATCCAAATCCACCATAGACTTGGGTATCATACATTATTAACAGAAGAGGCGCACACGCACATACGAATACACAGTTCGACAATGGCTCACATTACTGGCTACAACCAGTTTCACAAAGGCACTTTTGGAAAGACCTATGAACTGTCGTACATTGACTTGTCAAACTATGCAGTTTTATCTCGCACCACCCACAGAAATCATTCATCAGCTTTTCTCAGGTCGTTGCTTCTTCACATTCCAATAGGTCACAGAGAACATATTGGCAATATATCGTTAATTATAACCCTAGGCCTCTCATATATATATATATATATATATATATATATATATATATATATATATATATATATATATATATATATATATATATATCTTTGACAGTTTTGATGTCTTTGCAGATTATCTAAATACATTTTAAAAAATGGCTTAAGGGAGCCATTACCAGAAGGTATCTATTTATTTTACTATTTCTCTCCCTTGGTGCGTCTTCGTCTGTTTCCCAATTTGAACCTCAAACGTTTTATCGAAGATACAATGCATTACTATCCTAAAACAATTTCCCTTGTATCGTATATTTTACTTATATTTCTATCTTATCATTTATTAATTTGTTCATGTATTTTTTCTCTTAACAACTGATCTTTCTATATTTCCTATTACCTTCTGTTAGCTCTTGAACGCTATTATTCTTTGGAGCCTGAATTTCAGGTCAATGGTCCCTGTGGGGTTGGTTCCATATGAACGGGGCTTATGTTCTGGATAATAATAATAGATATAAATTCTTGTCGTCTGTATTTCAAGAGGCTGCCAATTACTTCGTCTTGTAGGTGCTCTGCTCATTTTTTTGTTTATGATCAGACAAGGTAAGGGCAGTGAGGCATCAGTTTGTGCTGTCCTTATATCAATAAATTGGGAAAAAAAATCCACTAAAAAAGTAAAACAGGTTCGTCATCTTATTTTTTTGAATATGTACATATTATATATATATATATATATATATATATATATATATATATATATATATATATATATATATATAATATATATATATATATATATATATATATATATATATATATATATATATTAATATATATATATATATATATATATATATATATATATAATATATATATATATATATATATATATATATATCCAAAATGAAGACTTAGCCAACTATTTTTGATAACGCTGAAATTTATTTTTAAAAAATTTTCCACCATGAAAAATCTTATCGAAAAAATAATGTGTTAGGGATTAACCTTCAAAAGGACTTATCGTCCTTTTAACCGAAAAGCACCCTTACATATCTCTGTCATAATGGCGAAGAGTTCGGCCAGTGGTTGTTAAGAGTCTTCTGTGGCTTTATGGCTAAAGATAGTGACCCAATTAGGGCTCATCATACCCCTATGGAACATCGCTCCTGGAATGGGGGCGACATCTTGGAAAAATAGCGGAAGGTTATCGGGAGCCTCAGCGAGCCCTTGTTTGGGGGTGGGGGGCCGGGGAGGGGGGGGGGGGGCGATGGGCGGTATGACTGTGAAAGTGGTGATTGTTTGTTTGAAGTTACTTTGAGTTTGTAATTTTTGTTTGGAAATCACTTTGGAAAACCTTTTGGGTTTGAGTTTTGGTTGACAGAACTTTCCTGGATTTAAGAAAAAGTTTTTATTTTTTTAATAGCTACATGCCACTTTATCTTTTTCAACGACAGATAAAACTTCTATCTTCATGATGATAAGGGGCACGACTGAAATTTTTCATGCCCTTGAAAGGTTCCATCCTTAAATTTTATTATTTCTATAACTGTGGAACTTCTTCCAAGGGAATTTCGTTTTCAAGACAGATTGTTTCTTTTCACGTTAAGTATATCTTAGTTTTACCAGATCACTGAGCTGATTAACAGCTCTCCTAGGGCTGGCCCGATGGATTAGATATTTTGCGTGGCTAGGAAACCAAATGGTTATCTAGCAACGGGACCTACAGCTTATTGTGGGATCCGAACCACATTATATCGAGAAATGAATTCTATTGCCGGAAGCAAATTCGCCTGATTACGCGCTGGCTGAGCCGAGAATCGAACTTCGGGACCACCAGATTGGTAGCCGAGCGCGAAAAAACCACTTGTCACTCCGCTATATATACACATATAAAGTTGAAGTTTGAACGTCGTCATAGAAACTCACCTTAATAAAAGTTGCCTTTGAAAAGATGGAGGCAAACAATCAATCAATCAATCACGAAACTGCCAATCTTGTCGGTCACTGCTATCAATAAATCACTTGTGTGGACTCTCATGCCAGTCACTAAAAGCGTTTACAATGCCTCCGTCCACTGATGTATATACAAACGGAAACGTTTTTTGTTACGGAGGGACATTTATTAGTTTTGTAAAGTTAATAGAAATTTTTTAAAAATATGAATTAGGTGTGAGATTTACCTTTTTTATGTAGATTGGGAGTTTCAATAATTGAATAGTTGATCATCGGCTGATGAAGATGTGAATATATATATATATATATATATATATATATAGATATATATATATATATATATATATATATATATATTATATACATGTATATATATATGATTTATATATATACATATGTATATATATGTGTATATTATATAAATAAATGAATAGTATATATATATATATAATATATATATATATATATATATATATATATATATATATATATATATATATATATATATATATATATATATATATATAGAGAGAGAGAGAGACGAGAGAGAGAGAGAGAGAGAGAGAGAGAGAGAGAGAGGCTTCATTCTTCTCCTTACAAGGAATTATTCTGAGTCCCCCACTTGGTTGAAAGCGGTACATAAATTGAACACCTGTACTAAGCCACAAACAGATGCAGGCAAGGGAAGTCTTCCCTCTATACCAAACTTCGAGAGGAAATAGGTTTCAGTAGGGAAAGTGATTTGCCTTTAAAAATGTGGACCAATTTTATCAACGTCATTTGAATATTACTTTTCAATGAAGGTCTCTCTGTTCTTCATGGAAAGTTAATGACATTTGCATGAAAGAGCAACTCATGTGATTCATTTATGAAAGGAGTTTTTTTTAAACACAATCATTTTTATTTTAATTCTTGGTGAACTTTACCTAAAACAAAAAAAGTATAGAGGGCAATCTAAAATTGATTTCGTTTTCCCTTCATTGAAAAATAATGTTGCAATCAAGGGGTGACTAGGAACAACGTCCTGCGGTCGAACCAAAATCTGACTATGATACAAATTGAATTCTGGTGATTCCCAAAAAGTGCCATCATCAAACCTTATTGAAGAGAGGGAGCGATGCTCTCTCTCTCTCCTCTTTCTCACCTTATGCAGAATGTATGCTGTACCAATTCCTGACTGAATAGTCCTCTTAAACTCTGGTGATGAAATATGGGGTGGCATGACCTGGTTTGGAATTAATTGTACTACTTTTCTATTCGCGAATAACTTAGTCTGATGCAGCAGGTTCACGTCGCAGGTAATATATGTTTTGGTATATGATGGAATACATTACCCTTCTTAACAACCTACTTATTTTTCTTATATTACCCTATTTTGCACCTACTTTCTAAAAAAAAATGTACATTACCCATCTCAGCCCTTTTTGGTTTTTAATTTAGTAAGGGAAGATGGTTAAGTGGAATTAAACTAAGAAATGTATATATATATATATATATGTGTGTGTGTGTGTGTGTATGTGTGTGTGTGTGTGTGTGTCATTTAACTGTGTTACAGCAGTATAATATGAAGATAAAAGTCCATAAAACACTATTTGAACGTTGCGTCTGACTCCACAGCAACACTGTCATCACGGCCGGCTGAGAGTTTCGTACTTTATTATACTTTTTACTTTTTTCCCGTGTCCATGCGTAAACAAAAGGTATAGGCTGTCCGGTTCCGTTGGCGTTCGCCAAAAAAAAAAAAAAAAAAACAAAAAAAAGAAAAAAAAAAATCTATTCTTCTCTATCAGAACTGTGCCTGCGAAAAAAATAATTGATTGCATGGTAATCAAGTGTTGTCTCACTACTGATCGATCTTAAAGACAAGCAGAAACGTCTGTATTTTGTTACGAAGTAAAATATTCGCATGTACTGTCTTGAAGATTTTTTTAAAAATGAATAATTAAATAGAGAAATGTACACCGTACGGAGAATTTCATTTCCATGATATGAACAATACGAAACTGACTAGAAAATCGTACAACGCACAGAATTTGTTGACAGTGAAAACAAATGAAAGCAATGATTGAAGAGAAAAGTTGTTGTTCAGTCGCAATGATTGAACAGAAACGTTGTTGTTCAGTCGCAATGATTGAACAGAAAAGTTGTTGCTCAGTCGAGATTGTTGCTCTTATTACAGAAGGAGACTTTATCCTCAGAAAGCGAGGTGCCCCTTGTTCGTTACCGGAGAAAATTGAGTTTCCAGATAAGAGGCTTTGGAGAAGTATCAAGGGTCTTGTTGACGAAGGTAAGGCATGTTTTGCCCCTGTTTGCTATTTGCTATTGTTTATGTTTTTACTGCTTTGATGACGAAGCTCAATATATATATATATATATATAATATATATATATATATATATATATATATATATATATATATATATCTTATATATATATATATATAATATTCTATATATATATATATATATATATATATATATATATATAATATTGTGACGAGGTGCCTTAGAGTGGTTTGAGTTAAACACTTGGATGGAAGGGGCTGCTTAAAATTCCTGAATATTGAACTGAGCCATTTTCTCTTAAGTTATCAA
>NC_087209.1:15669719-15671060 GCF_015104395.2 Macrobrachium nipponense | reverse complement strand
CTATTTCAGCTTTGAGTGTTATTTTATTTAGGCCTATTTCCGGATTAATCGTTCTGCCTCTGTGGAAATATGAACGTCGTTCCAGGGTGATGGGTCCTATACCCTGGGTTACTGGTTTGTGGGTGGGGGGGAGGGGGAAGGAGATGTGTTATAAAACCAAAGAAACACCATCTATAAGAACTTGATGAATACAGAAACCCTACCAGCGTTTTGGTATATAATCTATACATACACACACACACACACACACACACACACACACACACACCTATATAATATATATATATATATATATATATATATATATATATATATATATATATATATGATACGTAAGCCACATAATACCAGAATTTTATTCACATTTTGACGGTTAACGAAAGAAAAGTTTACTTTTAATGTTTTACATGTCACTCGTGATAAGGTATCTGAGGGAATATAAATGCATTCCAATTTAATGACACGATCCCCAAAAATATAATTAACATACATTTCTAAAACCAGATAACGAAATAAAAGATGGAAGAAATAAGTTAGTATTTTCACTATGTTGGGAATGTTGGAAAACGTAAAACAAAAATAATACTTTACTGAAGAATTTTTTAAAATCTGAAATATAAAAAAAGAGCATTCCTTCCTGGATTTGTAAATGGCTCAGCTACTAATTACGTAATGGGTCGGAATTTTGAATCCCCGCTAAACTTTGAAGCAGACAGTGGTTTCTTCATATCACCGGTGGGAATAGCATGATGAATGAAAATTTCTCTTAATTAGCTCTAAAATATACATACATACACAAATATATATAGTGAGTGTGTGTGTGTGTGTATATTCATATCCTAAAATTTTTAAGCGGAAAGCATAGTGTTTCCTTGTCCAAACATTACAATTCGCAATTCTGCATCTCTCATAATTAAGGTTCTCGTTGATTCCGACATAACTGCTTTTGGCTTTTGTAATTGTTACAGCGTAGTCATCTATTTCAGTTTCCTCCTTCCATGTTTACTATACCAATTTTTTCTCGATTTTTTGTTGTACAGTATTAGTAGTCCTTGAAGAATTACTGTTTTAATTACTACCATAGGAATAGATTGAGCGTGAAATTTATCCGAAGATTATTATATATAAGATGATCATAAAATGCGGAAAGCTTTCAAGTTATTCCTGAGTAAGAATAAATCTACAGTCAGATTTATTTTTGGGGTATGGGACCTCTAACGCCAATTCTTGAAACGTTATCCAGCTATGTTAAAGAAACTTTTTATGATAATTAAAAATAATTAAGAAAATCGTCATATTTCACGTTCCATGTAACGGAATGAAGATAGATGTGGAATTTAT
>NC_087209.1:15644719-15647219 GCF_015104395.2 Macrobrachium nipponense | reverse complement strand
TTATGACATGGAAGACTTATATATAACATAATGATTCCCAATCATTATTTTTTCATCGTGTTCATAATGATTATCCCAGAATATGCACAATATTGCTCAGGGTAGCAGGCATCACGTTTTAACACGTCTAATTACTAGAAGCTCTTTTGACCATGAATTCATTCACAGTTACCTTTTGTTATTTTCCTTGATAGTCACGTCAGGCCGAAGTTGCTAAAGATTAATTAATGGATGTATGCACAATGTAACCAGAAATTTAAAAAATAAGAAATATATAGGGTAATTTTTCGTCTTTTTTCATTCAAGGAAGGTGCTCCTCGCTGAGCCTAATGTATACTATATATATTATATATATATATATATATATATATATATATATATATATATATATATATATATATATATATATCACCGAGAAATCTCCGAAAAACGCCAGTAGACGCTCGTTAACTCGGACCCTGATAACTCGGATATCGGATAACTCGGTCTTTATCCGAGAATGCATATGTTTCCCCCTAAACGGTAGTTTTCTTTCTTTGACGCCGATATTACATCCATTTTCTATGCCGATCGTCTCTGGCGCGCTTTTTTTAATTACATCGTCAGTCGTTGTGATACGAGGTACACTTTAAACATACGTATTATTCTTCAATAATTTCTAGCAAAATGCCAGGAAGAGGTACTCGGAAGCTTGTAACACTATCAGTGGCCAAGAAACTGGAGTTAATTCGCAATTAGAAGCTGGAGCTACAGTAAAAAATTGTTGTGAAGAGTACGGTGTGAAGAAACAGACTGTGTCAGACATTCGAAAAGCTATAGATAAGCTCCTTGCCTTTTCGTTAAAATACAATATAACTGAAAGCAGTGAAAGTGCTTCTCTTGGAAGTAGAAAAATGATGCAAGTTTCTAAGGATGAAAATGTTGAAGAAGCAGTAACAAAATGGTTTGTGCAGCAATGATCGTGCGGTGTAAAGGTTCGTAGAATTGCCATTCAAGATGCTGCTCAAAAGTTGGCTAGACACATGGGAATTAATATTTGTTTTTTAGCGCTAGTGATGGGTGGTTATGGCGGTTCAGAAATAGGCATGGACTTAGTAATAAAGTGTTGCATGGGGAAGCAGGCAGTGCGCCAGTCGAGGAAATTGAGCCATTTAGGCAGAAGCTGAACAAACTGATTAAAGATGAGCAGCTTTTAACCTCCCAAATTTACAATGCCGATGAAAGTGGTCTTTTTTGGCGTTGTATCCCAAAAAATACGCAGGCTTTTAGAGATGAAAAAGATATTCATGGGGAGAAAATTAGCAAAGAAAGATTTTCATTCTTGCGTTGCGCTAACGCCGATGGCCTACATAGTTTACCTCTTGTTGTGGTGGGTAAGTCTAAACGTCCGCGCGTTTTGAAAGACTGTATGAACCATCTTCCCGTTGTTTATTACAACTCAGTAAAGGCTTGGTTCAACATGGACATTTTCAAAGACTGGTTTTTTAAACATTTCATACCAGCAGTGCGGAATTCCAAGAAGTGCTAAAGATTTCTCCTAAAGATGTGAAGACTTTGTTAATTTTAGATAATGCCCCTGCCCACCCAAGTGAATCAAGCCTTGTTAATCATGATGGGAAAATTAGAGTTCTGTTTTTGCCACCCAATGTCACCTCCCTGATTCAGCCAATGGATCAGGGTGTAATTTATTCATGTAAGAGACTGTACCAGCGTAAATATCTTGATGAAATGTTGTGTGTCATTCAAGATGAGAATAAGACTGATGATAGAAGAGACGAGAAAACGAATGCAAATATCAAGAACTATAACATAAAAGGGGCCATATTCAATATCGCAAATGCTTGGAAAGAGGTGAAAACAACAACATTGGCCAACGCATGGAAAAAACTTTTGTACAATACTAATGATGTTGAGTATAACTTTGAAGGTTTTGAGCCAACTGATTTTCATCGTCTATTTACAAGAGCAGGGGAACAAGTTTCTTTGGATGATGTAAGAGAGTGGCTAGAAGAAACAGACGGTGATCCAGGCCATCACGTTATGAACGATGAAGAAATAGCTGATGAAGTTCTTAAAGGTGACGCAGAACAAGTGGGAGATGATGAGGAAAAGGATTCTGATGTTCGAATTCCCAAACTATCAGTGGTTAGAGATGCCCTTGACACAATTATTACATACATAGACTTAACAGCAGACGAGGAGAGCAACCTGTTTTACCCACATTTTAGAAGTATGAGGGATATTATCATTGGAAAGCAGCACAAACAAGGAACGCAGTTAAAAATTTATTCTTTCTTCGAGCCAGTTGTCTCTTCGCAACCATCAACCATTCAATCCCCTGACTCTCCTCAACCATCAACAAGTTTTCAGTCTCCTGACTCTCCTCAGTGATGACGAGTGATGTGAAGTTTTGATGACGAGTGATGTGAAGGTTAGATAAAAACTCTTGAAGGTTATTTTTGAAATAAAACTTCTGATGAAAATTTTGGTTTTTGGTTTT
>NC_087209.1:15637219-15642219 GCF_015104395.2 Macrobrachium nipponense | reverse complement strand
AATAATGTGATTGCTCGTAATAACCGAATGTTATTGGGTGAAACGATGAAAGTAGGTAGTAATATGATGGCAACAAGTAGTCATGATAAAGCGAAATGAGGTGATAATAAAATAAAGCTATTAATGTTAAGATAACAGCTGATATTAACAACGAATTAAGGCACTACGGGAAGATATATTACTGTAAATATCTCAAGCCATAGCAGCCACAAGAGTTAAGCAGTAGAGATAGTTCCCGGTAAAATGATGTTATTAAAACAGAAAACATTAGAAATGTACTAAAAAGAATAGGACTACGTGTAGGTAGACCTGAAGGATACGTTATTTGTACAAATATTTTCCATAATTTGTGACAGGAGAAAAAATATGAATTAATATATTGGGTCTTAACTCTGAGGATAAATAACGTAATTACCCTTCATATTTCTTATGGAGGGGAAAATTGAATGATGTTTCCTAAAAGATTCTTCCACTGTCAAATACGATGATTTATTACAAGTATTTTGTGCTCGTTACTGTAAGAGTGACTCAGAGAAACACCTTTTTTTATTTATCTAATAATTTTTTTTACTTAGAGGAAGAGGGAATCACTACGGAAACGAAAGCATAAAGACCATTTCATAGCCTGGCTGTTTATATATATATATATATATATATATATATATTATATATATATATATATATTATATATATGTATGTATGTTTAATATATAAATATATATATATTTATTTGTTTTATTTATTTATTTATTTATTTATTTTTATCAAGAAACCATCCGCAAACCCACTCGAACTGTCCAAGGATTGTTGATGGTCACAGTAGATTATATGAAGGGTTTTACAATTAAAGATAGTGAAATAGGACTCACAGAAATTAAAAGATCCATCCATCAAGGAAGCATTTACATTGCCCTGGAATAAATAGTCGTCAACATCTCTTCCAGCAAAGAAGCAAAAAAAATTCTAAAAAAGAAAAAAAAAATTAATGATGTGGTAAGCGCTTCACGCGTATGCGCCTCCTCTTTTTTTTTTTTTTTTTTTTTTCTTTTTTTTTTTTTTTTTTTTTTTTTAAAGAAAAATATTAATTGTAGAATATGCTTGACGCGTCTTGATGAAGTCACGGAAATGAAAATGCTTGCAGGAGAGCATGAAGATCCCTTATTATATCATTATTTTTCATTTATTTTCTAGTTTGAATGTATGGTTAAATGACCAAATTAAAGGGTGAATTTAAGTAAGATATGCCTAATGACAGATTCAATATCACATTTTTAAAATTAAGTGCATATAAGCAACCTCAGGCTACATCCTTCTCGACTACACATATTGTCACATCTTTTCTTAAAACAAAATCGTTACACGTAGTTTTTTGAGACAGCTTTTTCGACCTGAATTTATAAAAAAAAGGAAAGAAAAAAACAACTACAATATCAATGAGAGATAATGAAGTATTCATGAAAAATACGAATATCCAATTCAGCTGGTGAACGATAAATATCGCAAAGTAATTCAAAATAGAAAAACAGAAATAAAATGTTTACAGTAACATTCCCAGAATCAGTTAGTTTTATTTGGCTTTATTCTTTGTGCAATTTATATTATCAGATCAAAGTTCATTTCAAATTAAATAATTAATGAGAATATTTGCCAGCGCAATGCATATGTTACTGCGGAGTTTTAGGCTCAGAGAATATTTTTTGCTTGAATGCACAAATCAATAAATCATGGCAATTAATCTCTCTCTCTCTCTCTCTCTCTCTCTCTCTCTCTCTCTCTCTCTCTCTCTCTCTCTCTCTAAGTAAAAGAGGGTTTTTTCTGAGATACTCTTGCAATAATGAGCATAAAAGAATAGACATGCAATATATCATCGTATATAACAGAGCGAGAAAATCTTTTATGAATTCGTTATTTTTTCTTATCAGAAGAAATGGCTGTGGAAGGTAGTTAATATTTTATAATATATATACATACATACACACATATATATTATTATATATTATATATATATATTGTGTGTGTGTGTGTGTGTTTGTGTGTGTATTATTTGTACATCTTGCTATTAAAAAAATGATAATCAAATATACCTCCAAGAACACTTATAACCATTACTGACCTCAACTTGTTCTTTCATCTACTCTATACTAACACATAATATCTTGCCAACTCATTTCCTACCCTTTTTTTTTTTTTTTTGTCTTTCCCAAGTGTTCTTATGAACATTAAACTATGGAAACCATGTACCTCCAAAGAATATCCCCAAGAACTTCTCTTATTTTCATTTACTCCAGGAATTTTATACTATTTTGCCTTCCTTTTCATTTAAGTCACATAGCACAACCACCCTTTCATATTCTCCAGACTTGGCAATCTTAGAGAGAGAGAGAGAGAGAGAGAGAGATTAATTCTGATAAACTTCCCTTCGTTATCACTGGGTATATAAAAATATATTCACTAAGACTTTAGTAAAGCCATTAAAATGGGAAAGTGTCATTTGAGATTACTTATAATAAATCGTGTTGTTGACACAACAGAATGTTTCGAAGTTATTTGAGTGAATTTCTGCTCGATTATTAGTGAGAATTTCCCCTCAGAAAACATTCTCATTAGTGGAGAATAGGGTATTCGTGCATAGTATTCCTTTGCTTACAGTCGCTTCTTATTTTTTGTTTTTTTTTGCACTCGGTTTCCCTTTCCTTTGATGAAGAATCATGCAGAGGTTGATAATAAATGCAATATATATATATATATAATATATATTATATATATATATATATAATAATATATATATATATATATCAGCAATAAGTCACCAACAGCACGTGACAAATATGTAACGTAAATAGCCACATGAAAGGTGAAGAATCAAAAAAGACCAGGTACCAAGCGCTTTCGTGTTATTGCGGTACACTTCTTTCGGGTACAAAGTAAAATAAATAAATAGAAACATAAACAAGAAATTTCACAGAACAAAGATCAAAGCCATTAACAAGCAAATTATCATTACAAATTGTCACTACCAAACAAGTAAGAATACTTTAAAAGTGCTTAAGAACTGGAAACTGCAGTGAGTATAACAGGCTGTTGCTAAAAGGTGACATTGTATTTCCCTACATTTCCCTATAAACAAGGTAACTATCTAATTTAAAAAGACCTGAACTCAGATTCATTAGTTGATCGTAAAATGCTTAATAAAATGCAGATTCTATTATGTTTCTTTTTACAATATGGGTTACAAAATATTACTTCAGATGCATTTTTCCAGTCTATACTATGGTTAAAATCATTCTGTGTACAAATAAAGCACTCGTCCGATTGTCCTGTTCTAACTGCGTAACGGTGTTGTTTTAGACGGTAATCTAGTTCTTTACCAGTTTGACCAAGGTAGTTGTAATTACAGCCAGCACAAGGAATCGTGTAAATGCAGCCACTAGATTGTTTTGGGGAATTACGCACAATGATATTTTGAAGTGTTCCTGAATTTTTATATACCACATTTATCTTGAAAGTTTTTCAGTAATTTTCTTGAATAAAGAAAGATTGACATTATATGGCAGTGTTAAGATATTTTCTCTCACAAAGGCTCCCTATTGTTTAGCGGAATAAAAAATATTTCTAGTCTTTCTGCAAAGATTTGTCAATTAAAAACTTTGGGTATTTTAACCTATTTCCTACGTCATAAATTTTACAATTCTCGGAGTCTAGGAATTCCGGACTGCAAATCCGTAGTGCCCTTAAAAACATGCTACAAAAAACTGAGAGTTTTACATTAACAGGGTGGTCTGAATAATAGTGGATATATGAACAGACATTGGTAGGTTTCCTGTAAACATCAAACACAAAGCCTTCTAGCCCTTCTATGAACCAAAACATCTAAAAACGGTAATGAACAATTATTTTCTTCTTCAACGGTGAATTTAATAGAAGGTACCAAATTATTTAACTTTTCTAAAAATATGTTCAAATTTTCGCTCATGGGCCAAACACAGAATATGTCATCAACATATCGAAACCAAAGAACCCCCTTAGGCAAAATACCAGGTAATATTTTTACTTCAAAAAATTCCATATACAGGTTGCTAAGTACTGGGGAAAGGGGATTTCCCATAGCCATTCCAAACTTTTGATGGTAATAATTTCCGTTAAAAACAAACTTGCAATCTTTAACGCATAATTTTATCAATTCTAAAATTTTGTCAGAAGCCAAAGGTAAAATATGCTTTGTTAATTCGTCAGCTAAAAAGTTCAACAACTCATCAACTCGGAACATTGGTAAATAAAGAGGTAACATCAAAACTGATCAATAGCAACCTGTAGTGGAATTTTTTTGAAGTAAAAATATCACTTTTCTCACCATGTGCGCTATTTCTAGAATGTATCACGCGTAGACCGTGAATGAAGTGAAAAATCATATATTAGGGATAAATGTCAAAGCCTTCCTTTAAACAAACATGACATAATCCACATGAAAAAACCCGGTTCAAAATTTATGTACACAAAGGCGCTATGTTTCTTTAGCTTGGTAACACGGAGTACGTATGAATTTACTCTCAGTGACGCTTCTCCTATTTCCTCTTTATTACTTTTTATAATTACAGATATTCTTAGTGATATTTTCATTTCTATTCTTTTAGTTTTTATTGATGCTTTTCAGGTGGATTTTCTTGTTATTATTGTTATATATATATATATATATATATATATATATATATATATATATATATATATATATTTATATATATATATATACACACACACACAATATATTATATATATATATATATATATATATATATATATATATATATATATATATATATAGATATATATAGTATATATATATATATATATATATATATATATATATATATATATACAACACAACACAATATTTATATTTATATAGATACATATATATATATATATATATATTATATATATATATATATATATATATATATATATATATACGTATATATATATATATATATATATATATATAT
>NC_087209.1:15614719-15632219 GCF_015104395.2 Macrobrachium nipponense | reverse complement strand
ATAAATGGTGATTACAGGTCAGATCAGTATTCACGATCATTGCTGTTTTATGCCGATTTTAGGCGTATTGCAGATCTCTCTCTCTCTCTCTCTCTCTCTCTCTCTCTCTCTCTCTCTCTAATAGCTAGACATTTTAATAGTCAATGAAAGTCTTAATGATTGAGGGGCCGTCAGGCATCGCTCTGAAAGCCTGGTTTACAAACTTCTAACTTTAAAGATAAGTTTTGAGGAAATTGTGTTTAAAACTAAATTATGAAAACGGTTAGCTCTAAAACACGCATATAAATAAAAGCCTATTTTTTGAACGCAGAAGCTGTATTTCGGTTAAAAAAAAAAAAATAAATAAATAAATAAATAATTAACAAAATAAGAATGCATATTTCAGTTACGATGTTCTTTGAGCTTAAGCAAAACGTAGTAGTTTTTGTCCATCAAGGGTTTGATGATAGCTACTAAAAACGCACGGCCTATAAAACGCAAATATAAAGCTGATTTGCTAAACTGAGGAGCTGCATTTAGGCTCACTTGGAAAATATATAACGACCCCTATGACGTTTATTTGTTTGAGCTTACACAAACTTTGGCTGGTTGTCTCGTCTTGGGGAATTTAACACAATGTCTGCTCTAATTGCAAACTGCGGATAAGCGGCGTATCTTTAGTGGGAAGCCCTCGAACAGTCGCCACCTGTCGGAAGACTTGACATAAAAAGAACGCCAAAAATAAAACAAATAACAAATAAAATAAAAAAAACAAAGAGTTTAGTTTTTTAATGTTTGATGCTGTGAAAGCTAATGACTTCCTAGAAATAATAATTGATTATTAGATTATTATTGATAATGGATTAATAAAACAGTGGTGTTGCTTATACTATCCCAGCTGATTGCAATACAAAGTATCTTATAATAGTGATATTGCAAAACAAATTTATTAGAAGTGTAATAGAAATGACAATTGTTTATTATTGATAAAAGATTTATAAAACAGTGGTGTTGCTCATACTATCCCCGCTGATTGCGTTATATAAAATACCTGATAACATTGATAATGCGAAACAGTTATGTTAGGAAAAGTGTACTAATGAATAATAATAGCTAACTACAAAACAGCGCTTCAACGCCACAACAAAAATATTTGTTCAAACGAGTAAAAAATATAATAATGTTTTGATAAAAAAAACTTCGTCACCGATATGAAGCAATAGAGTAGAGTTCCTTGGAGGTTCTGTGCTTATCTGAAATTGATGAATGTCTTTGTACAATTTCGGAGGGAAAGAATATGAAGAGAGAGAGAGAGAGAGAGAGAGAGAGAGAGAGAGAGAGAGAGAGAGAGAGAGAGAGAGAGAGTAATCTTACATCTTACAGTAGTCTTACATCTTGTTCGGGTTGCCCCAGGTCCCTCAGTGTGAGGCACCTCTAATGTCTACCAGAGAGTTGCTAGTACATCTTCCGGTATATTTTGCATCTTCCAATCTTGGATGGTCTAAGATGCAGCTTAGATATTTGTCGAGCTTTTTCTTAAACACATCTACGCTCACTCCTGATATATATCTCAGATGAGCTGGCAGCGCATTGAATAGACGCTGCATTATCGATGCTGGTGCGTAGTGGATTAATGTCCTGTGTGCTTTCCTTATTTTTCCTGGTATAGTTTTGGGCACTATTAATCTACCTCTGCTTGCTCTTTCTGATATTTTTAGCTCCATGATGTTTTCGGCTATTCCTTCTATCTGTTTCCATACGTGAATTATCATGTAGCGTTCTCTTCGCCTTTCTAGACTATATAATTTTAATTATTGTAGTCTTTCCCAGTAGTCAAGGTCCTTAACTTCTTCTATTCTAGCTGTAAAGGACCTTTGTACACCTCTATTTGTGCAATATCCCTTTTGATAGTGTGGGTACCATATCATATTGCAATATTCAAGTGGACTACGAACATATGTTTTATAAAGCATAATCATGTGTTCAGCTTTTCTTGTTTTGAAGTGCGGTAACAATATTCCCATTTTTGCTTTACATTTTGCCAATAGAATTGCTATTTGATCATTGCATAACATATTCCTATTCATCATCACACCAAGGTCTTTAACTGCTTCTTTATTTGTGATTGTCTCATTATTAGGTCCCCTATATGCATATAGCTTTCCTTCTCTGTCTCCATAATTTATTGATTCAGAGAGAGAGAGAGAGAGAGAGAACGTTCCCTTGGGAAGGAACATTTGAAGGGAGTGTCATTGGGTAATTGACGTCCCATGGCTTCGCATCAGTTGAAGAAAATTTTAGAAGGGTAATGAAAATGTATTTTTGAGAGAGAGAGAGAGAGAGAGAGAGAGAGAGAGAGAGAGAGAGAGAGAGAGAGAGAGAGAGAGAAGTGGGGGAAATGAGGAGGCGAAATATTATTGCCTGGGAAATTTAATTGTTAGGAAAATCCATCCACTTTAATATTCAAGGTATCTGAAAAATAAGTAGTACTCCCTCGCAGACAAAATGCGTGAATGGGTGGAAGGGAGAAGATTTGTTTGTTAAATAATATTGCAGCGTACTTACGTATAATTTAGAGAAAAAAGTTTGAAAAAACTCATTACCAATGAGCCTTCAAAAGCGTGAGATAGACACGTAGCTAGAGAGAGAGAGAGAGAGAGAGAGAGAGAGAGAGAGAGAGAGAGAGAGAGGACCTATAAATCAGAATATTGCATATGAGATAAAAGTAAGTACATATAAATAGATTATTATTGTCCATTTGACCTCTCAAAGCAAGGAACATTACATTTAACATGATTAAAACTAACTTCATTTCCATAAAATGCAACAGTGAATGCGACAGCAACAGCATACATTAGTTATATTAACATTTTCCCATGAACAAAATACTCTTGATGTTCCAGTATGAATTTCGCCTGGATTTTGGGGAATTTAGTGTACGGGATGACAAAATGATGATGAATGACCTCCCAGGTGCTTTAAATTGTTTAATTTACGAAGCGGATAACAAAGAGTCTCAAGATAAAAATGGTAGAACTTCTGGCATCATTTGTCATAATAAATTGCATGTTGCCAGAGATAGTTTTCGCATATGGTGTATTTCAGTAAGAGTATGAGCACTTAATAATAATAATAATAATAATAATAATAATAATAATAATAATAATAATAATAATAATAATAATAGGGAAAAACTCTCTCTCGTGAGAGTATATATAATGTTCTAAAGGGTCCACAATAATACAAAGTGTTAAGAGTCCGTGTATAATTATTAAGACTTTACAAAAAGCTTTTGAACCCTTCCCTGGGTTCATCTTCAGTCCCAATGAACAATTAGTTACAACATGTACAGAGGTAAATTTCAAAAACAAGTGTCGTTGAAGATCGTTGACACGGTCCGTTAGCTCATCAATGGGCCAGGTGATGAAGAAAGAGGGCAGTTAACTCCAACTAGGGGATTTCCTCTCCCTATCAATCCTTCTGGCTGCAATTCTGTTGGATCTCTGCAATGGTTGTTGCAAACGTTGCAGGAAGTCCTTCATCCTAGGGTGTAGATTGGGCAGTGGGCACCTAACCAGACTCCCCTGGGGCAGCGGTTACCTGGACAGGGAGAGGCAAGGTGGAAGTAGCATCAGGAGAAGGAAAAACAGAGCCTGTCCTACAGTTAAAATCTTTTAAAAACATACTAGTAATATAAAAATTTACAAATGGGTCTTCGTTGACAAAAGACTTGTTTCCTTTGAATGATTCTCCTAAACTTATAGCAGCCCCCTCGACTAGTCGTCTGACATTTACATTGTTACTTTTAAAGATAATTTCCAGTTGGGTCTATGATCATTCCTGAATGCATGTGCTATTATTGCGCTGTTTTGTGATTGTAGTTCATAAGCTTTGCTTATGTTCGCACAAACGCATATCTAGTCCCTTCCACTCTCGCCAAAATATTTTACTATTACAATCCGTACACGGTAGTTCGTAAACGCCTCGGACTATGGGATTTTTTATCATTTTTATTGTTTCTTACCAGGGTGCGTCTTATTGTATTTTCATATTTGAACACAATTTTAGTTTCCTTCTGACTTTTGTTTATATGCCCACTTATATTCAACACTTCTGGACTAAAGGGAAGAGACATATCTTTTTGGTTTTTCCTAGATATTATCTCTAAGTCCATAGAACGACTTTCTTGCTCGCGAAATTGCTTTCTCAATGAAGCGAGGGGGATATCTAAGACTTCTAAAAGAAGTTGTGATGTGTTTAAGTTCACCGTCTTTATATTCGGGGTCGCAAATTCTGAATGCGCGTAAAGCAAAATTCATATTAATGTTACTGGGAAGGAGAGACCCAGCCTCAACACCTCTCAAGAGACTTCATCTACCTCGACGGTGGGCGCGATAAGGCGCGCCGCCCGCCAGCAACCCAGAGCCAATAATCGAACGGACCAATCAGGTGCCCCTATATCCCGGCATTCCCAATACTACACTCCCGGTCTCCAGCGTCCGCACGCGAAGAACAGTGCGAGCTTCCACCTCCGCAAGACGGCTTGACTCAGGGACTTGATCCTCTGTTCAGCCAATGAAAACTCAGGGCAGCCCTCACCAAACAGAGCACCGGGACACAATAAATACCGCCGAACGACCCCATTCCAATCGGAGGAAAAAGAAGAAAAGAAAAAGGAAAAAAAAGAGGAAAAACAGGAAAAAAGACAGAAAAAAGTATGTGTGTGTATATGTGTATATATGATATATATAGTATGTATATGTATATATATGCATATATATGTAAATATAGAATTAAGATTAAAATCAAATCTCTCAGTTCTGAAACTAACATTAAAATTAAGGAAATACTAACACATTAGAATAAGCTCTTGAAGAAAACTGCCAAGAAGAACAGTAGTCTGAGTCCCTACCGCCCATCCCCCTCTGTAGGGAGGGAGAGGGGGAGGACGATCCAAAATTGAACCGAGGACATAGATACTCACGAATAGATAAATAGACAGCCTTTTCCCACTCATGAGTCACATCACCGATGACTCGGACTCGAAATTCAAACCAGCACAAAAAACACGTAACCTAACACACATTCTTCTCCACGCAGTGACAAATAGGTCTGTCCTATTCTAACTTCTCTCACTTAATACCTTCCTTTAGCCCATCTATTACCTCTTCCAGATCTTACCTTCCTTCCCAGGGACCAACGGGGAACTCCCTATCCATACCCTATACACCCCCCCATTAAGTAAGTAAGTAAGTAATTCCAATCAGTTCAGCTCACCCTTCCTTTAAAATGAACCGATGATACAGTTGGAAAACGTTGGAATTCCGTTACGCGCCTTAGACAACGTCCAGACTAAGATTTGTTAACCCTACGGCGACCATACGCCTCTTTTGTTATATCAATAAATTAGTATTTTTACTGAACATTTCTTTAAACCAAGATATGAACATCGCCAGCTATTAGCAAATATCAGCCCTGATGAGAAGAGAATAATACGAAGAATTGAAAAAAAACCATATATAAAAATCATTCCACTGATGCTGCCATCATCTTTAACACATTTGTTTGAGAGAGGGTCTCCTACCTTCAAAATAATAATAATAATAACAATAATAATAATAATAATAATAATAATATATGGGGCAGAGGAAAACACCATCACCTTACCTCAAAAATACAATGCGCAACTGGAATACAATACTTACAACCCTCTGGAATAACGACTAGCAGAGGTAATATCAGGAGAGGGATCTTCCAGGGCGACTCACTGTCCCCACTACTCTCTTTTTTTGTAGTAGCCATGATTCCCATGACAAAAGTACTACAGAAGATGGATGCCGGGTACCAACTCAAGAAAAGAGGCAACAGAATCAACCATCTGATGTTCATGGACGACATCAAGCTGTATGGTAAGGGCATCAAGGAAATAGATACCCTAATCCAGACTGTAAGGATGTATCTGGGGACATCAAGATGGAGTTTGGAATAGAAAAATGCGCCTTAGTCAACATACAAAAAGGCAAACGTAAGAACGAGAACTGAAGGGATAAAGCTACCAGATGGGAACAACATCAAACACATAGATGAGACCAAGATACAAATACCGGGAATAAATGGAAGGAGGGGATATAAAACACAAGAGATGAAGGACACGATCAGGAAAGAATATATGCGAGAGACTCAAGGCGATACTCAAGTCAAAACTCAATGCCGGAAATATGATAAAAGCCATAAAACACATGGGCAGTGCCAGTAATCAGATACAGCGCAGGAATAGTGCAATGGACGAAGGCAGAACTCCGCAGCATAGATCAGAAAACTAGGAAACATATGACAATACACAAGCACTACACCCAAGAGCAAATAACGGACAGACTATACATAACACGAAAGGAAGGAGGGAGACTACTAAGTATAGAGGACTGCGTCAACATCGAGAACAGAGCACTGGGGCAATATCTGAAAACCAGTGAAGGACGAGTGGCTAAAGAGTGCATGGGAAGAAGAACTAATAAAAGTAGACGAAGACCCAGAAATATACAGAGACAGGAGAATGAACAGACAGAACAGAGGACTGGCAACAACAAACCAATGCACGGACAATACATGAGACAGACTAAAGAACTAGCCAAGCGATGACACATGCAATGGCTACAGAGGGGAGAGCTAAAGAAGGAAACTGAAGGAATGATAACAGCAGCACAAGATCACGGCCCTAAGAACCAGATATGTTCAAAAGAACGATAGACGGAAATAACATCTCTCCCATATGTAGGAAGTGACAATACGAAAAATGAAACCATAAACCACATAGCAAGCGAATGCCCGGCACTTGCACAGAACCAGTACAAAAAGAGGCACGATTTCAGTGCCAGTGGCAAAAGCCCTCCACTGGAGCCTGTGCAAGAAACATCAGCTACCTTGCAGTAATAAGTGGTACGAACACCAACCTGAGGGAGTGATAGAAAACGATCAGGCAAAGATCCTCTGGGACTATGGTATCAGAACAGATAGGGTGATACGTGCAAACTGACCAGGCGTGACGTTGATTGACAAAGTCAAGAAGAAAGTATCACTCATTGGTGTAGCAATACCATGGGGACACCAGAGTCGAAGAGAAAGAGAGGGAAAAAATGGATAAGTATCAAGATCTGAAAATAGAAATAAGAAGGATATGGGATATGCCAGTGGAAAATCGTACCCTTAATCATAGGAGCACTAGGCACGATCCCAAAATCCCTGAAAAGGAATCTAGAAAAACTAGAGGCTGAAGTAGCTCCAGGACTCATGCAGAAGAGTGTGATCCTAGAAAACGGCACACATAGTAAGAAAAGTGATGGACTCCTAAGGAGGCAGGATTAGACCGGCAGCCCGGACCATTGAGATACAACGAACGAGATACCGAATGTAACCCCTACCGGTAGTTAGGAGTAGACTTGTAAAAAACTGTGAAACTGACCGTCTGCCGAAAATATATGGGTGGCTTACTTAACAAGCACCACTAATTGCTCGTTAGATTTTGGGTCTAGATCCAATATATGAGATACCAGATGAAACTAATATATAATATATCTGCAGACTCTTACTGATTATAGAATGACCAGTGACAGACATTTTGAAGGCTGGGTTGGGCCCCCTGACAGACGCACTGAAAAGGGGGGCGTTAATTGGATCTAGATCCAACTTAGGAGATACCGAGTAAAATTTTACACTACAATAGCACATGCACATCCTAGAATACTGTGGTGGTAATGACAGACGTTTAGTGGGTGGTTACCCCCTGACAGACGCCCCACAACGAGTGGGGAGGGGGAGGCAGGATCTGCATCCAACATTGGAGATACCAAGTAAAATTTGTGCTACAATTGCACTGCACATCCATAGAATGCTGTGATGGTAATACCAGAACATATTAGTGAGTGGTTACCCCTGACAGAACACCCCACAATGAGTGGGGGGGGAGGGGGGGGGGAGAGACAGGATTTGCATCTAGCATGGAGATACCAAGTCAAATCTGTACTACAATAGTTCTGCACATCCTAGAGTACTGTGGTGGTAATACCAGACATTGTAGTGGGTAGTTACCACCCCCTGACAGACACCCCACAACGAGTGGGGGGAAGGGGGAAGGGGGGGGGAGGGGGAGGCAGGATCTGCATCCAACATCGGAGACACAAGTAAAATTTGTACTACAATAGCACTTGCACATCCTAGAATGCTGTGATGGTAATACCAGACATATTAGTGAGTGGTTACCCCCTGACAGACACACACAATGAGTTGGGGAGGGGGAGGGGGAGGTGGAGACAGGGACGGCATCCAACATTGGAGATACCAAGTAAAATTTGTACTACAATAGCAATAGCACTTCATATCCTAGAATGCTGTGATGGTAATGACCAGACATTTTAGTGGGTGGTTTCCCCCTGACAGACACACCATAACAGGTGGGCAGGGGGAAGGGCAAGCCCTGATAATGAATGTCTAGATTAGTATAGTGGGCTACTATTGACCCGTATTATACATTATCGTGATATATCATATAAATATTTTTATCCTTTCTATATCCTTTGTATTTTATCTAACACAGTGTTTCCCAACCTTGACATTTGAGGAACCCCTGAGACAATTTTCCTCATCCCAAGGAACCCCAATACACACACACACACGCACGACACACACACCTATCACACACCTATATATATATATATATATATTATATATATATATATATATATATATATATATATATATATATATATATATAGGTGTGTGTGTGTGTAAGCATTTGCATTATTAATTACCTTAGTAAAACAAAGGGAAAAAATCTCGCACGATATGTTACGATAAAATAAATTATAGGACTACGATTTCTCCACGACATGTTTAACGAAAAATATATACTTATAAATAACAATAATTAAATAAAACATGAATTCGTACGGAACACCTGGCGATCGTTCACGGAACCCTAAGGTTCCACGGAACCCCGGTTGACGATGGCTGATCTAAACACAAAAAATAATTTATTTGTTTCATATAATCAAATTCAGTCATTATTATTTTGTCAAGCAAGCAAACTAACTTCAATTATATATAGTAGGGGAGCCCGGGGCTAGTTGGCTACAGGGGTAAGTTGGCATACTCAACATGACTTTAAAATGTTTACCAATAGGATGACTGCAATACATATACTGTGTAATTGCCACGTGGTTTCTCAATTACCAGCAAAATTCTATAGAGATAGAACGTAGGAGCTCGAATTTATGAGACAATTCTTTATTTTGATGGTAGTAGTAAGAAATATTTTAATCTTTCTGTTATTTGCTATAACATCTATACATTCATAAAGATTAGTTTTCAATGATAGCATAGTTTTCTTTATGGTTTAAAGATTCTATAGCATTAAAATGATTAATTCAAGGTTTCTTGGTGTGGACTGGTAATCGTTTTTTGTACCAAATGGTAAGGATGGGCAAGTTGGCTCAAAATAAATGGGGGCAAGTTGGCACACGTTATTTGATAGCAATAGTAAGCCTATTTATTTTATATAATTTACGTTTTTGTTTCTGGATTTTTGGAAGGATAATGAGATTAGTGTCCTATCATTTCCTCCACATTGTTCTCACAAGTTGCAGCCCCTGGATTTTAGTGTTTATAGACATCTGAAGAAATGTGTTAACAGGACATGTGATTCGTGGATGACTGGTAATCCGGGATCAAGTATGCCCATCTGTGACATTCATGGTAAAGTTTTCCTCGACTTACCTCTAGCTGTCACTTATTCTGATGTTTTCAATTATTTTAGGATTGATGGAATTTCAACTCTGAATTACAGACTATTTCAAGATTTTATTTTACAGGGTGGTTATGTAACAGATTGAGAGATGTCCGAAAAGACACATGGGCTTCAGATCAGTCATCAGCGTGATACAGAGTTTAAGAACTGCTCTTGTTGACCCAGAAGAAAACTCAGCTGAAGAGAGCCTGTGTTTGGTAAGCCAAGAGAGAAGTGTGGGTCCAGTGCAGGGCATGTAACATGTGGGAGCATGAAGACTATGACAAGGATTTATCTCACACCTGCCACAATTACAACTAGATGATGAGCTGAAGTAATACTAATGCCTTATATTTTGTATTGTTTTGGAAATTCAGAGGGTATTTTTGCTATTTTGATTTAAATGCAATGTATTAATTTTCTTTTAATTATCAATCGTGCCAACTTACCCCATAATGTGTGCCAACTTACCCCGTGGGGCAAGTGGCACGAAAAGTTATTTTTTTTTTTTTTTTCTAAAGCTTATTGATCTTATGTTGAAAAGCAAACAACAATTATTTTGCTCTGTGATAAAGACGAATGTTAATATTTTTTCAATGGCGGTAAGAATTTTTTGTTTTGCAACAATGTTTGTTTTATATCGCAATGACCAAAATTGTAAAAAGTGTGCCAACTAGCCCCGGTCTCACCCCTACTCGCTTTTAGCTTTGTTTACGATATGAAAATTAATGTAGCGGTGGTTGGAAGACTGACACTATAAAGTAGCATATAAGTTCTATCATTATTAGAGTTATTGCTGTAAAATGTCTATGTACATAACATTTGTTAAAATAGAGTTTACGCACCCATTAAATAGATAGTAATACATATGTAATATATACGCTATAGTCAGGGTACAGATCATAATAATTGTGCTACAGCCTACTCGGTTTGTTTTATCGAAGCAGGACTACCTTCTTTTGGTTTCAACTGACTTCTTGCTAATGAAATCATGGATACATTTTTGTATTATCAGTTTTATGAATGAATATTGTGTTACTATAGTCGATTTTTTTCGGCTGGAGTAAAATTCGTCAGACTAATACACCTGGCTGAGGAAGGACACAGAGGATCTCTGTTTTTTAAGCAATATCTCTACACACCAAGTTATTTCGAACATTTCCATTCTCTCAAGAAGATTATGAATAAAATACAAGAGCAAACTAGACAAAAAAAAAAAAAAAAATAATCACCTTGTATTAATGTAAAGAAAACAAGAGAAATGAAAAATTAGTGCGATTGTCAAGTTTTTCTATCGTTAATGTTTAATGAGTCAGAGTGTTTAGCGAATTGTTAGGGTTTAGTGAGTATGCGTTTCGTGAATGTTTTATGAGTAAGTGTTTGATGAATGTTTAGGGTTTAGTGACTGTTTTAATGTGTCAGTATTCAGTGAATGTTTACTGAGTCTTTAGGGTTTAGTGAATGTTTTTGTGAATGTTATTGAATGTTTATTGTGTAAGTATTCAGTGAATGTTTTGGTCTTAAGGGTTTAAGTAAATGTTTTGTGAATGTTAAGTGAACGTTTTTAGTAGTGAACGTCTTGTGAATGGTAGTGTTTAGTGAATATTTAGTGTGTAAGTATTCAGTGAGTGTTTAGAGGGTTTTAGTGAAAGTTTTGCGAATTTTAAGTGAGCGTTTTAGTGAATGTCTTGTGAATGTTAGTGTTTAGCAAATTTTTAGTATGTAAGTGTTTATTAAGTTTTTAATGAGTGGATGTTTCATTCACTGTTTAGTATTTAATAAGTATTTAGGGTTTGGTAAGCATTTAGTATTTAATGAGTGTTTGGGGTTTAGTGAATGTTTAGTGTTTAATTAATGTTTAGGATTAAGTGAGTGTTTAGTGAATGTTTACTGAGTGTGTTTTGGGGTATAATGAATAAATTAGTAAATTTAGTATTTCAAGTGTTTAGTGAGTATTTAGTGTATAGTGAGTGCCTAGTGAGTGTTGGGTATTCAGAGTGTTATTGAGAGTGTGTGAGTGTAGTTAATTTTGTGTGTGTGTGTGTATATAGAGAATGTATGCAAGTGTGAGTGCTTACTGAGTAAGTGCATTGTGATGTTGGTGGTTAGTGATTGTACATTACTGTTTAGTTAGTGCTTGCGCTACCATATGCAAAGAAAGTCTGTATTTACACAGGAACCCATTTATGATTGACACTGCTTTTAGATCCAAGAGCAGATGCTTAGGCCTGACCACAATGTTTGGAGTGCTTAGGTGTGTTTTCGTAAGGTAATTTTTCTCTGTGAAATTGGGTCGAATAATAATAATAATAATAATAATAATAATAATAATAATAATAATAATAATAATAAGTGGTACGAGCACCAACCTGAAGGAGTGATAGAAAAACGATCAGGCAAAGAATCCTCTGGGACTATGGTATCAGAACGGATAGGGTGATACGTGCAAACAGACCAGACATGACGTTGATTGACAAAGTCAAGAAGAAAGTATCACTCATTGATGTCGCAATACCATGGGACACAGAGTTGAAGAGAAAGAGAGGGAAAAAAGGGTAAGTATCAAGATCTGAAAATAGAAAATAAGAACGATATGGGATATGCCAGTGGAAATCGTACCCATAATCATAGGAGCACTAGGCACGATCCCAAGATCCCTGAAAAGGAATCTAGAAAAACTAGAGGCTGAAGTAGCTCCAGGACTGATGCAGAAGAGTGTGATCCTAGGAAAACGGCACACATAGTAAGAAAAGTGATGGACTCCTAAGGAGGCAGGATGCAACCCGGAACCCCACACTATAAATACCACCCAGTCGAATTGGAGGACTGTGATAGAGCAAAAAAAAAAAAAAAAAAAATAATAAATAATAAAGAAGTCACTCTCGGCAGGGAGATCGCTACTCCATGATTGACGCCCTATGGCCTTGCACACAGCTGACTATTTGCACATTCGTTCGTCAAATTCTTATGACTGTTGGAGACGCATTATAAATCATATTAACAATGGTAAATGCATTGAACAAACGTGAGGATATAATATGTGTTAGTGCCTGTACTGGATATAATGAACAAATAAAGAAAAAAATATTTCCAGGGAGAAAATTAGCGAATAATGGTCGTCAAAGCGAGCATCGATAGAATGTATTGAAAACACATTACATAGGCTGCGATGTGGTGCGTGCCGGCGGGAAGTTAAGAGACAAACGCACTCGGCTGGCTTTAAAACAATCAAATTGTGTATCATTTTTATTTAGTTTAAGTTTAGATTTTCTTCCCTGAATATATATGGTACATGATACTTGGTGATAGTGTACAGATAAATTTGAGTGAGGCCGCCGATAATAAGTGGACTATTAGATAACTGACAGATATTATAGGCCAACTTAATTTGGGAGTCAGGAGCTCCAATTTGTATGATCGTCAACTTCGGGAGGGGGATAAAATGGGGGAAAATGTTTTAATCTTTATAGTTAGCTTATCCTGAACAATTCATTCACATTTCCGTTTCTAGTAATTATTTGTGTTGTGATACATCATCCCTTTGTGAATGTGCGGGTTGTTGAAACGGCTCTTTATGATGGACTTTGGTCTTAATATCAATCGAATTCCCATACCGATAAAAATTTCATTTCATCCACACGAACCAACAGCAACTAAAGAACAATTCAGCTATGGTAAGACACGTTGGGCTACGAACCACGACATGCTGCAGTGTCCTAACCATAGGCAAGAAAAGAAAATGACCAAGACGCTATTAAAAGCGAGAATACTTATCTTACATATCTTTTTTTAGAGGAACTGAGAGTGGCACCATATGACTGGTTTAATTATTGGCACAATATGACTGGTTTAGTTATTCAAAAATGGGTCAGCCACACAATATTGCAGCTGTTGCCAATTGTGACCCACCCCTCCCATTCAGATAAAATATTTTGTGTGAAGTAATAACTCCAACCAAAGGATAGTGCTAATATTAATAGTATATAGTATATATATATATATATATATATATATATATATATATATATATATATATATCTATGTGTGTGTGTGTGGGGGGTGTGTGTGTGTGTGTGTGTGTGTGTGTGTGTGAAACTATAGAAAGTAGACCAAGTCTAGTAAGTGTCACACATAGTATTTATATAGATGTGATGGAATTAATGAAGTGAAATATTCCATACTTTAATAGGAATTTTAAAAAATAACTCCGGCAGTAATTCTTATCCTGAAACATCACAATATTTCTTGAATTTTTTGCCTTTTACATTTTATCAGGCTCACGATTTTCAGATACTTACCATATTTCTAATATTAATATTGCCTATGATAGATTTTGAAATATTTCAAGGTGTCCCACCTCTCCCTTCCAATCGTAGGTTATGTGAAGGGGTAACCACCACTAAAATGTCTGGCATTACCATCACAGCATTCTAGGATATGAAGCGCTATTGTGGTACAAATTTTACTTTATATCTCCAATGTTGGATGTAGATCCTGTCTCCCCCTCCCTCTCCCCCTCCCTACTCGTTGTGGGGTGTCTGCCAGAGGGTAACCACCCTTAAAATGTCTGTCATTACCACCACAGTACTCTAGGATGTGCAGTGCTATTGTAGTACAAATTATACTTGGTATCTCCAATGTTGGATGCAGATCCTGGCTCCCCCTCACACACCCTCCTAGTCGTTGTGGGGTGTCTGTCAGGGGGAAACCACCCACATAAAATATGTCATTACTCTGAGATGTGCAGTGCTATTGTAGTACAAATTTTTTTCTTGGCATCTCCAATGTTGGATGCAGTTCCTGGCTCCCCCCCCCTCCCCCTCCCCCCCACAGTTGTTGGGTGCCTGTCAGGGGGTAACTACCCACTAAAATATCTGTCATTACCACTGCAGTACTCTAGGAAGTGCAGTGCTATTGTAGTACAAATTTTACTTGGCACTATGATGTTGGATGGAGATCCTGTCTCCCCCTCCCCTTCCCCCTTCCCTCCCCCACTCGTTGTGGAGTGCCTGTCAGGGGGGTAACTACCCACTAAAATGTCAAAACCATCACAGCATTCTAGGATGTGCAGTGCAATTGTAGTACAAATTTTACTTGGTATCTCCAATGTTGGATGCAGATCCTGCCTCCCCCTCCCCCCCCTCGATCGTTGTGGGGCGTCTGTCAGGGGGTAACCACCACTAAAAACGTCTGTCATTACCACCACAGTATTCTAGGATGTGCAGTGCTATTGTAGTGTAAATTTTTACTCGGTATCTCCTAAGTTGGATCTAGATCCAATTAACCCCCCCTTTCAGTGCGTCTGTCAGGGGGAACCCACCCTTCAAAATGTCTGTCACTGGTCATTCTATAATCAGTAGAGTCTGCAGATAATTATATATTAGTTTCATCTGGTATCTCATATATTGGATCTAGACCCAAAATCTAACGAGCAATTAGTGGTGCTTGTTAAGTAAGCCACCCATATATTTTCGGCAGACGGTCAGTTTCACAGTTTACAAGTCTACTCCTAAATACCAGTAGGGGTTACAGTCGGTAATCTCGTTCGTTGTATCTCAACGGTCCGGGCTGCCGCTCTAGATGCAACCCGGCACCCCACACATAAATACCACCCAGTCGAATTGGAGGACTGTGATAGAGCAAAAAAAAAAAAAAAATAATAATAATAATAATAAAGGTACTAAGGTACGAAGGCATTAATTCTTGTATCACTTATGAAGATATATTTCATATTCTTAGAGATAATTTTCTCATACTGCATATTTTCAGTTGAAATGTAAGCATCCTATATAATAATAATAATAATAATAATAATAATAATAATAATAATAATAATAATAATAAATAAATAATAATAATAAACTCGTAAGGGTATAAAGGTATAAATTCTGTATCATTTGTGAAGTTACGTTTCATATTACTGGAGATAAATTTCGCTTATTAAGCATCTCTTAAGTATTTTTTCTGTCTCCTGTTGTCTGGTTTTATCAAGGTCAAATCTTAGAGATATTATTTATGATTGCTTATTAATTCACATATTTTCTCATTAACCATAGAGTAATGAAGACAGTGCGAGGCCATATACCAGTCCAGCTTTCTGAGTAATTGTAAACTATTGCGTTGTACCCATATTAATGAGCGAAGCATAATGCGACGCTAAATCTACACCCAGCCTATTAATTAGTCGGTTATTAGTTGCATAAACATTCCATTCATTAGCAAGTAAGACGTAAGTGCTGGTTTGTTCCGTCCGGTAATTTGGCCTCAACCGCATAAGGACGGTACTAGAGTATTCTGTACATTTATGTTGAAACTTTTTTTATATTCATTGGGATGGGCAGCTAAGTACCTTTATATAACCGGGCCGTAATGAATTGAAGAATAAGTTTGCCCGGCATCACAGGCTCAGTTTTGAAAAGAGTAAACTGAGGAAAAAGCGGAAGGCCGAAGGCCTAACTCAGTGGAAAGTGTTAAGACTTTAGCTCGGAAAGTATGAATTATTATAGAGTTCACTAATTTATATGAAAGAATAATATATATATATATATATATATATATATATATATATATATATATATATATATATATATTGTGTTGTGTGTGTGTGTGTGTGTATACACACACACACACACACACACACACACACACACACACACACACATATATATATATATATATATATATATATATATATATATATATATATATATATATATATATATATATGTGTGTGTGTGTGTGTGTATACACACACACACACACACACACACACGTAGTATATTGTACATTTTCAAGTTAAGTGTGAACTTGAAAATGTACAAGTCCCTGTTTTACTTACCGGTATGTACGTATGTATGTATACACACACAAACACACACACACACACAGATATATATATATATCTGTGTGTGTGTGTGTTTGTGTGTGTATACATGCATACGTACATACCGGTAAGTAAAACAGGGACTTGTACATTTTCAAGTTCACACTTAACTTGAAAATGTACTATATACTACGAATGTACTTGTTCCAAGTCCCTGTTTCATTACCTTTCTACCGTGGATTAAGTATATTCTTAAGTACGTGTTCCTTCGTGCTACATTGGATACATACATACGTACATAGATACATCACCGAAAAGTGTAACTCCAAAAAGAAAGAACCTTCCGGCTCTCGACGAATCTCGGGAGATAATGTTGGTGTATCCCTTAAACAAGATGCTTTAAATATACCCAGAGTATATTTGAAGGGTCTTGCCCCCTTAACTTTGCATAATGCCGCAACTGGCCTTTCCATTCCATCTACGCGTGCGTCACATAAATATCGTTTCGGATAACCTAAACTGAAGATTTAATGGCCCATGTTTTGTAAGTTATCACCAAATATACGGTTTATTTCTCTGGTTTAAGCCCGAATCGTTGCTCAGACGCATTAGAGCTTAACCGGTACAGTTAGTTGTCGGTTTCATGTCATTGCATACGTTTGGCATTCTGTGTTACAGACGAATTTAGGCCTACCGTAACACCCTCTGTCTTTATCATTGTGACAGCAAGGGAACTTTTATGTGTTGAGCCATTTTGCAGGCTCTTGATGATCGAAACATTTTCTAGGTATTACTGAATGCATATGGATATATGTATGTGAAAAGAATTTTGCGTTGTCGGAAGAAACGACCACTTTGCTGTCCTCAAAATACTCCTCGTGAACGCACAGCAGTATTGCCATCTTATGCTTGCAGCAAAA
>NC_087209.1:15599748-15609748 GCF_015104395.2 Macrobrachium nipponense | reverse complement strand
TTGAGCAACATCCCGAAGTGCCATGGTTCTGTATATATCTATTTTCCAGACTTCGCTGTCTTCACATTTTTTGTTCCTATATTATACAAAACACAATTATTCATCTTCCCCTAAGCCTGCAGCTGACAACAACTTCTCTCTTTTAAACAATCGAACCAAGAAAGTGTCAAATAGACAGGAAAACAATAAACGGCTCCAACAATAAACAATGATTTAATTTTCTGTTTATTAAACTCTCATACTCCCTAAACCCTTGCATTTAGATCACTCGTCAAAATACTACATTACGAAAACAACTTGCGATGAAGCAAGGTACTTCATATTGAATTACTTTGCTATTTTTACGTGAAATAATATCAAAAGCACAAGAGAAATTCCGTCCCTTGTAAAGATCAGACAAACAGCTGACAATGGAGTTTAGTGCCTTTCTGCAATTCCGCCTCCTTCCTGTTTTTCGTTTCAGCATTCCTTTAATTTTTCTATCGTTTCTTCCTCAGTAGATATGATATAAGATTGACCTGGAAGTCAGTCTGTAGTGTGTCATCCGAGAAATATCTGTATATGTGGAAAACCTCTAGAGAAATCCAGAATAAGTGAGCGCCGAGACAGGAAAATGCCCGGTTATTATGTATGTATGTATGTATGTATGTATGTATGTATGTATGTATGTATGTATATATGTATATATATATATATATATATATATATATATATATATATGTATATATATATATATATATATATATATATATATATATATATATATATATATATATATTGCCCTGTGGAATGCGGTCCTGAAATGACAGTTTAAAAACAAAACCGACTATTCAAAAGTGTGAAAAGTGTGAATAGACCAAGACGATGCAGGCCCAAAAACCATATAAAATACAAAATAATATCGGTTCTCATCTAACATCCGGCTTAATGTTGCACTTCACGTTAGTCAAGGGAAAAAAAAAGATTGGAAAAAAAAAAAACTCCAATGCAGACCCCATTACCTTCTGCATGGCGGGGACACCGAGTGGTCCTCTTCCTCCTCGTACCGGGAACAAACATTCCCGATGCATCCAAACACTCCAGCAATATTGCTTATGAACGCACTGCGTCTTGTTCTTCTGTCTTGCACCAATTTCCCGCTAATTTTCGTTGTCTTAAGAGGAAGACACTTCACCCCGTGAACGAACGAAGTTCTGAGACAATCAGATTCCTCTTCGCAGCTGCTGAAGTCTCGCCGAAAGCTTTAAACTACGCAGTAAGTTGTATCAGCTCGGCATAATAATCTGGGCACTTCGCTCGCCATGATCTTCTCTAATGGAGGACCTCTTACACTACCTCCCACGCTAGGCCAAGCTAAGCTCGCCCGGGGGTCCTTCAGAGGACCCCTCCTTGAGAGGGCCTCTTTATTTCTTACACGTACGAGATGGTAGGGATTTGCGGGAACTTCGAGCGACGATGTTTTGTCGTAAATACAAGGTAGGAATTTCGCCCCCCAAAGTTAATATACAGAATGGATGTTTTGCTGCAAGCATAAGATGGCAATACTGCTGTGCGTTCACGAGGAGTATTTTGAGGACAGCAAAGTGGTCGTTTCTTCCGACAACGCAAAATTCTTTTCACATACATATATCCATATGCATTCAGTAATACCTAGAAAATGTTTCGATCATCAAGACCCTGCAAAATGGCTCAACATAAAAGTTCCCTTGCTGTCACAATGATAAAGACAGAGGGTGTTACGGTAGGCCTAAATTCGTCTGTAACACAGAATGCCAAACGTATGCAATGACATGAAACCAACAACTAACTGTACAGGTTAAGCTCTAAAGCGTCTGAGCAACGATTCGGGCTTAAACCAGAGAAATAAACCGTATAATATTTGGTGATAACTTACAAAACATGGGCCATTAAATCTTCAGTTTAGGTTATCCGAAACGATATTTATGTGACGCACGTGTAGATGGAATGGAAAGGCCAGTTGCGGCATTATGCAAAGTTAAGGGGGCAAGACCCTTCAAATATACTCTGGGTATATTTAAAGCATCTTGTTTAAGGGATACACCAACATTATCTCCCGAGATTCGTCGAGAGCCGGAAGGTTCTTTCTTTTTGGAGTTACACTTTTCGGTGATGTATCTATGTACGTATGTATGTATCCAATGTAGCACGAAGGAACACGTACTTAAGAATATACTTAATCCACGGTAGAAAGGTAATGAAACAGGGACTTGGAACAAGTACATTCGTAGTATATTGTACATTTTCAAGTTTATTGTACATTTTCAAGTTAAGTGTGAACTTGAAAATGTACAAGTCCCTGTTTTACTTACCGGTATGTACGTATGTATGTATACACACACAAACACACACACACACAGATATATATATATATATATATATATATATATATATATATATATATATATATATATATATGTGTGTGTTGTGTGTTGTGGTTTGTGTGTGTATACATAAATACGGTACATACCGGTAAGTAAAACCAGGGACTGTAACTATATATATATTATTATATATATATATATATATATATATATATATAATATATCTGTGTGGTGTGTGTTTTGTTTGTGTGTGTATACATACATACGATTACATACCGGATAAGTTAAAACCATAGGGACTTGTACGTTTTTCAAGTTCACACTTAACTTGAAAATGTACAATATACTACATGTATGTGTGTTTGTGTGTGTGTGTGTATACACACACAATATATATATATATATATATATATTATATATATATATATATATATATATATATATATATATATATATATATATATTATAGAGTTCACTAATTTACCTGAAAGAATAATATATATATATATATATATATATATATATATATATATATATATATATATATATTATTCTTTCAGGTAAATTAGTGAACTCTATAATAATTCATACTTCCGAGCTAAAGTCTTAACACTTTCCACTGAGTTAGGCCTTCGGCCTTCCGCTTTTTCCTCAGTTTACTCTTTTCAAAACTGAGCCTGTGACGCCGGGCAACTTATTCTTCAATTCATTACGGCCCGGTTATATAAAGGTACTTAGCTGCCCATCCCAATGAATATAAAAAAAAGTTTCAACATAAATGTACAGAATACTCTAGTACCGTCCTTATGCGGTTGAGGCCAAATTACCGGACGGAACAAACCAGCACTTACGTCTTACTTGCTAATGAATGGAATGTTTATGCAACTAATAACCGACTAATTAATAGGCTGGGTAGATTTAGCGTCGCATTATGCTTCGCTCATTAATATGGGTACAACGCAATAGTTTACAATTACTCAGGAAAGCTGGACTGGTATATGGCCTCGCACTGTCTTCATTACTCTATGGTTAATGAGAAAATATGTGAATTAATAAGCGATCATAAAATAATATCTCTTAAGATTTGACCTTGAATAAAACCAGACAACAGGAGACAGAAAAATACTTAAGAGATGCTTAATAAGCGAAATTTATCTCCAGTAATATGAAACGTAACTTCACAAATGATACAGAATTTATACCTTTTTACCCTTACGAGATTTATTATTATTATTATTTATTATTATTATTATTATTATTATTATTATTATTATTATTATTATTATTATTATTATTATTATTATTATTATAGGGTGCTTACATTTCAACTGAAAATATGCAGTATGAGAAGATTATCTCTAAGTAATATGAAATATATCTTCATAAGTGATACAAGAATTAATGCCTTCGTACCTTAGTACCTTTATTATTATTTATTATTATTTTTTTTTTTATTTTTTTTTTTTTTTTTTTGCTCTATCACAGTCCTCCAATTCGACTGGGTAGTATTTATAGTGTGGGGTTCCGGGTTGCATCCTGCCTCCTTAGGAGTCCATCACTTTTCTTACTATGTGTGCCGTTTCTAGGATCACACTCTTCTGCATGAGTCCTTGAGCTACTTCAGCTCTAGTTTTTCTAGATTCCTTTTCAGGGATTTTGGGATCGTGCCTAGTGCTCCTATGATTAAGGGTACGATTTCCACTGGCATATCCCATATCCTTCTTATTTCTATTTTCAGATCTTGATACTTATCCATTTTTTTCCTCTCTTTCTCTTCGACTCTGGTGCCCCATGGTATTGCGACATCAATGAGTGATACTTTCCTCTTGACTTTGTCAATCAACGTCACGCCTGGTCTGTTTGCACGTATCACCCTATCTAGTTTCTGATACCATAGTCCCAGAGGATCTTTGCCTGATCGTTTTCTATCACTCCCTCAGGTTGGTATTCGTACCACTTATTACTGCAAGGTAGCTGATGTTTGTTGCACAGGCTCCAGTGGAGGGCTTTTGCCACTGAATCGTGCCTCTTTTTGTACTGGTTCTGTGCAAGTGCCGTGCATTCGCTTGCTATGTGGTTTATGGTTTCATTTTTCGTATTGCACTTCCTACATATGGGAGAGATGTTATTTCCGTCTATCGTTCTTTGAACATATCTGGTTCTTAGGGCCTGATCTTGTGCTGCTGTTATCATCCTTCAGTTTCCTTCTCTAGCTCTCCCCTCTGTAGCCATTGCCATGTGTCATCGCTGGCTAGTTCTTTAGTCTGTCTCATGTATTGTCCGTGCATTGGTTTGTTGTGCCAGTCCTCTGTTCTGTCTGTCATTCTCCTGTCTCTGTATATTTCTGGGTCTTCGTCTACTTTTATTAGTTCTTCTTTCCCATGCACTCTTTAGCCACTCGTCTTCACTGGTTTTCAGATATTGCCCCAGTGCTCTGTTCTCGATGTTGACGCAGTCCTCTATACTTAGTAGTCCTCTCCCTCCTTCCTTTCGTGTTATGTATAGTCTGTCCGTATTTGCTCTTGGGTGGTAGTGCTTTGTGTATTGTCATATGTTTTCCTAGTTTTTCTGATCTATGCTGCGGAGTTCTGCTTCGTCCATGTTGCACTATTCCTCCGCTGTATCTGATTACTGGCACTGCCCATGTGTTTATGGGCTTTTATCATTTATTTCGGCCATTGAGTTTGACTTGAGTATCGCCTTGAGTCTCTGCATATATTCTTTCCTGATCGTGTCCTTCATCTCTTGGTGTTTTATATCCCCTCCTTCCATTATTCCCAGGTATTTGTATCTTGTCTCATCTATGTGTTTGATGTTGTTCCCATCTGGTAGCTTTATCCCTTCAGTTCTCGTTACTTTGCCTTTTTGTATGTTGACTAAGGCGCTTTTTTCTATTCCAAACTCCATCTTGATGTCCCCAGATACAATCCTTACAGTCTGGATTAGGGTATCTATTTCCTTGATGCCCTTACCATACAGCTTGATGTCGTCCATGAACATCAGATGGTTGATTCTGTTGCCTCTTTTTTCTTGAGTTGGTACCCGGCATCCATCTTCTGTAGTTACTTTTTGTCATGGGGAATCAATGGCTCGTGAATACTACGAAGAAAGTTTGTTAGTGGGGACAGTGAGTCGCCCTGGAAGATCCCTCTCCTGATATTAACCTCTGCTAGTCTTATTCCAGAGGTTGTAAGTATTGTATTCCCAGTTGCGCATTGTATTTTTGAGGAAGGTGATGGTGTTTTCCTCTGCCCCATATATTATTATTATATTATTATTATTATTATTATTATTATTATTATTATTATTATTATTATTATTTTGAAGGTAGGAGACCCTCTCTCAAACATGTTTTGTTAAAGATGATGGCAGCATCAGTGGAATTGATTTTATATATGGTTTTTTCAATTCTTCGTATTATTCTCTTCTCATCAGGGCTGATATTTGCTAATAGCTGGCCGATGTTCATATCTTGGTTAAAGAAATGTTCAGTAAAAATACTAATTTATTGATATAACAAAAGAGGCGTATGGTCGCCGTAGGGTTAACAAATCTTAGTCTGGACGTTGTCTAAGGGCGTAACGGAATTCCAACGTTTCCAACCGTATCATCGGTTCATTTTAAAGGAAGGGTGAGCGTGAACTGATTGGAATTACTTACTTACTTACTTAATGGGGGGGGATAGGGTAGGATAGGGAGTCCCGTTGGTCCCTGGGAAGGAAGGTAAGATCTGGAAGAGGTAATAGATGGGCTAAAGGAAGGTATTAGTGAGAGAAGTTAGAATAGGACAGACCTATTTGTCACTGCGTGAGAAGAATGTGTGTTAGGTTACGTGTTTTTGTGCTGGTTTGAATCCAGAGTCATCGGTGATGTGACTCGTGAGTTGGGAAAGGCTGTCTATTTATCTATTCGTGTGTATCTATGTCCTCGGTTCAATTTTGGATCGTCCTCCCCCTCTCCCTCCCTACAGAGGCGGGGGGATGGGGGATGGGCGGTAGGGACTCAGACTACTGTTCTTGCAGTTTTCTTCAAGAGCTTATTCTAATGTGTTAGTATTTCCTTAATTTTAATGTTAGTTTCAGAACTGAGAGATTTGATTTTAATCTTAATTCTATATTTACATATATATGCATATATATACATATACATACATATATATACATATATACACATATACACACACATACTTTTTTCTGTCTTTTTTCCTCCTCTTTTTTTTCCTTTTCTTTTCTTCTTTTTCCACGATTGGAATGGGGTCGTTCGGCGGTATTTATTGTGTCCCGGGTGCTCTGTTTGGTGAGGGCTGAGTTTTCATTGGCTGAACAGAGGATCAAGTCCCTGAGTCAAGCCGTCTTGCGGAGGTGGAAGCTCGCACTGTTCTTCGCGTGCGGACGCTGGAGACCGGGAGTGTAGTATTGGGAATGCCGGGATATAGGGGTGGGGGCACCTGATGGTCCGTTCGATTGGCTGGGCTGCTTGGGTTGGCGCGGCGCGGGGGCCTTGGGTCCTTACGCGCCACCGTCGGGAGGAGTGAAGTCTCTTGAGAGGTGTTGAGGCTGGGTCTTCCGCCTTCCCAGTAAACATTAATTATTGAAGTTTTGCTTTACGCGCATTCAGAATTTGCGACCCCGAATATAAAGACGGTGAACTTAAACACATCACAACTTCTTTTAGAAGTCTTAGATATCCCCCTCGCTTCATTGAGAAAGCAATTTCGCGAGCAAGAAAGTCGTTCTATGGACTTAGAGATAATATCTAGGAAAAACCAAAAAGATATGTGTCTCTTCCCTTTAGTCCAGAAGTGTTGAATATAAGTGGGCATATAAACAAAAGTCAGAAGGAAACTAAAATTGTGTTCAAATATGAAAATACAATAAGACGCACCCTGGTAAGAAACAATAAAAATGATAAAAATCCCATAGTCCGAGGCGTTTACGAACTACCGTGTACGGATTGTAATAGTAAATATTTTGGCGAGAGTGGAAGGGACTAGATATGCGTTTGTGCGAACATAAGCAAGCTTATGAACTACAATCACAAAACAGCGCAATAATAGCACATGCATTCAGGAATGATCATAGACCCAACTGGAAATTATCTTTAAAAGTAACAATGTAAATGTCAGACGAGCTAGTCGAGGGGGCTGCTATAAGTTTAGGAGAATCATTCAAAGGAAACAAGTCTTTTGTCAACGAAGACCCATTTGTAAATTTTATATTACTAGTATGTTTTAAAGATTTTAACTGTAGGACAGGCTCTGTTTTTCCTTCTCCTGATGCTACTTCCGCCTTGCCTCTCCCTGTCCAGGTAACCGCTGCCCCAGGGGAGTCTGGTTACGGTGCCCAATCTACACCCTAGGATGAAGGACTTCCTGCAACGTTGCAACAACCATTGCAGAGATCCAACAGAATTGCAGCCAGAAGGATTGATAGGGGAGAGGAAATCCCCTAGTTGGAGTTAACTGCCCTCTTTCTTCATCACCTGGCCCATTAATGAGCTAACGACCGGTGTCAACGATCTTCAACGACACTTGTTTTTAAATTTACCTCTGTACATGTTGTAACTAATTGTTCATTGGGACTGAAGATGAACCCAGGGAAGGGTTCGAAAGCTTTTTGTAAAGTCTTAAAAATTATACACGGACTCTTAACACTTTGTATTATTGTGGACCCTTTAGAACATTATATATACTCTCACGATAGAGAGTTTTTCCCTATTATTATTATTATTATTATTATTATTATTATTATTATTATTATTATTATTATTATTATTATTATTATATTTTATTAAGTGCTCATACTCTTACTGAAATACACCATATGCGAAACTATCTCTGGCAACATGCAATTTATTATGACAAATGATGCCAGAAGTTCTACCATTTTTATCTTGAGACTCTTTGTTATCCGCTTCGTAAATTAAACAATTTAAAGCACCTGGGAGGTCATTCATCATCATTTTGTCATCCCGGTACACTAAATTCCCCAAAATCCAGGCGAAATTCATACTGGAACATCAAGAGTATTTTGTTCATGGGAAAATGTTAATATAACTAATGTATGCTGTTGCTGTTGCATTCACTGTTGCATTTTATGGAAATGAAGTTAGTTTTAATCATGTTAAATGTAATGTTCCTTGCTTTGAGAGGTCAAATGGACAATAATAATCTATTTATATGTACTTACTTTTATCTCATATGCAATATTCTGATTTATAGGTCCTCTCTCTCTCTCTCTCTCTCTCTCTCTCTCTCTCTCTCTCTCTCTCTCTCTCTCTCTCAGCTACGTGTCTATCTCACGCTTTTGAAGGCTCATTGGTAATGAGTTTTTTCAAACTTTTTTCTCTAAATTATACGTAAGTACGCTGCAATATTATTTAACAAACAAATCTTCTCCCTTCCCGCCCACCCATTCACGGCATTTTGTTCTTGCGAGGGAGTACTACGCCGGAGGGAGGCAAGGGTACCTACTTATTTTTCAGATACCTTGAATATTAAGTGGATGGATTTTCCTAACAATTAAATTTCCCGGCAGGCAATATTTATTCGCCTCCTCATTTCCCCCACTTCTCTCTCTCTCTCATCCTCTTCTCTCTTCTCTCTCTCTCTCTCTCTCGTCCTCATCATCTCTCTCTCTCTCTCTCTCCTCCTTCTTTCTCATTCGTCTCCTCGTTCCTTTCTCTCTTCTCTCATCCCAAAAAATACATTTTCAAAAATTTTACCCTTCTAAAATTTTTTCAACTGATTGCGAAGCCATGGGACGTCAATTACCCGCCCCAATGACACTCCTTCAAATGTTCCTTCCCAAGGGAACGTTCTCTCTCTCTCTCTCTCTCTCTGAATCAATAAATTATGGAGACAGAGAAGGAAAGCTATATGCATATAGGGGACCTAATAATGAGACAATCACAAATAAAGAAGCAGTTAAAGACCTTGGTGTGATGATGAATAGGAATATGTTATGCAATGATCAAATAAACAATTATTGGCAAAATGTAAAAGGCAAAAATGGGAATATTTGTTACCCGACTTCAAAACAAAAAAGCTGAAACACATGATATGCTTTATAAAACATATGTTCGTAGTCCACTTGAATATTGCAATATGATATGGTACCCACACTATCAAAAGGATATTGCACAAATAGAGAGTGTAGAAAGGTCCTTTACAGCTAGAATAGAAGAAGTTAAGGACCTTGACTACTGGGAAAGACTACAATAATTAAAATTATATAGTCTAGAAAGGCGAAGAGAACGCTACATGATAATTCACGTATGGAAACGGATAGAAGGAATAGCCGAAAACATCATGGAGCTAAAAATATCAGAAAGAGCAAGCAGAGGTAGATTAATAGTGCCAAAACTATACCAGGAAAAATAAGGAAAGCACACAGGACATTAATCCACTACGCACCAGCATCGATAATGCAGCGTCTATTCAATGCGCTGCCAGCTCATCTGAGATATATATCAGGAGTGAGCGTAGATGTCTTTAAGAAAAAGCTCGACAAATATCTAAGCTGCATCTTAGACCATCCAAGATTGGAAGATGCAAAATATACCGGAAGATGTACTAGCAACTCTCTGGTAGACATTAGAGGTGCCTCACACTGAGGGACCTGGGGCAACCCGAACAAGATGTAAGACTACTGTAAGAT
>NC_087209.1:15579748-15587248 GCF_015104395.2 Macrobrachium nipponense | reverse complement strand
CTGGATCACTGTATGTTTCTTCTAGCCACTCTCTTACATCATCCTAAGAAACTTGTTCCCCTGCTCTTGTAAATAGACGGTGAAAATCAGTTGGCTCAAAACCTTCAAAGTTATACTGAACATCATTAGTATTGTACAAAAGTTTTTTCCATGCGTTGGCCAATGTTGCTGTTTTCACCTCTTCCCAAGCATTTGCGATATTGAATATGCCCCCTTTTATGTTATAGTTCTTGATATTTGCTTTCATTTTCTCGTCTCTTCTATCATCAGTCTCATTCTCATCTTGAATGACACACAACATTTCATCAAGATATTTACGCTGGTACAGTCTCTTACATGAATAAATTACACCCTGATCCATTGGCTGAATCAGGGAGGTGACATTGGGTGGCAAAAACAGGACTCTAATTTTCCCATCATGACTAACAAGGCTTGATTCACTTAGGTGGGCAGGGGCATTATCTAAAATTAACAAAGCCTTCAGATCTTTACGAGAAATCTTTAGCACTTCTTGGAATTTCCACACTGCTGGTATGAAATGTTTAAAAAAACCAGTCTTTGAAATGTCCATGTTGAACCAAGCCTTTACTGAGTTGTAATAAACAAGGGGAAGATGGTTCATACAGTCTTTCAAAACGCGTGGACGTTTAGACTTACCCACCACAACAAGAGGTAAACTATGTAGGCCTTCGGCGTTAGCGCAACACAAGAATGAAAATCTTTCTTTACTAATTTTCTCCCCATGAATATCTTTTTCATCTCTAAAAGCCTGCATATTTTTTTGGATTCAACGCCAAAAAAGACCACTTTCATCGGCATTGTAAATTTGGTAGGTTAAAAGCTGCTCATCTTTAATCAGTTTGTTCAGCTTCTGCCTAAATGGCTCAACTTCCTCGACGGGCGCACTGCCTGCTTCCCCATGCAACACTTTATTACAAAGTCCATGCCTATTTCTGAACCGCCATAACCACCCATCACTAGCACTAAAATCATTAATTCCCATGTGTCTAGCCAACTTTTGAGCAGCATCTTGAATGGCAATTCCACGAACCATTACACCGCACGATCGTTGATGCACAAACCATTTTGTTACTGCTTCTTCAACATTTTTCACTGCTTTCAGTTATATTGTATTTTAACGAAAAGGCAAGGAGTTTATCTTTAGCTTTTCGAATGTCTGACACATTCTGTTTCTTCACACCATACTCTTCACAAACACTTTTCACTGCTTTCAGTTATATTGTATTTTAACGAAAAGGCAAGGAGTTTATCTTTAGCTTTTCGAATGTGTGACACAGTCTGTTTCTTCACACCGTACTCTTCACAAACACTTTTTACTGTAGCTCCAGCTTCTAATTTGCTAATTAACTCCAGTTTCTTGGCTACTGATAGTGTTACAAGCTTCCGAGTACCTCTTCCTAGCATTTTGCTAGAAATTATTGAAGATAATACGTATGCTTAAAGTGTACCTCGTATCACAACGACTGACGATGTAATTAAAAAAAGCGCGCCAGAGACGATCGGCATAGAAAATGGATGTAATACGGCGTCAAAGAAAACTTCTTTATGGGGAAACATATGCATTCTCGGATATAAACAGAGTTATCCGATATCCGAGTTATCTGGGTCCGAGTTAACGAGGGTCTACCTGCGTTTTTCGGAGATTTTTTCGGCGATATATATATATATATATATATATATATAAATATATATATATATATATAAAACACATATATAATGTATTATAATATATATAATATATATTAATATTTATAGTTGTTTTTTATATATCTAATATATATATATATATATATATATATATATATATATATATATAATATAATTATAGTATACATTAGCCTCAGCGAGGAGCACCTTCCTTGAATGAAAAAATACGAAAAATTACCCTATATATTTCTTATTTTTTTAATTTCTGGTTATATTGTGCATACATCCATTAAATAATCTTTAGCAATTTCGGCCTGACGTGACTATCAAGGAAAATAACAAAAGAGCTTCTAGTAATTAGACGTGTTAAAACGTGATGCCAGCTACCCTAAGCAATATTGTGCATATTCTGGGATAATCATTATGAACACGATGAAAAATTAATGATTGAGAATCATTATGTTATATATGTCTTCCATGTCATAATTTACGTAATTGAGTGATACTCTCATATAAATAGATTAAAAACAAAAATAAAAATAAAACATTCTTGTCATCACTCACGAAAACGTTCGATGTAGAATGTCCACATAATTAATTGAAGCTTAATTGGACGACTTGCATCATCGTTATCATTATCATCCCTCATCATTATCATCACCATCATTATAACAAGCTTCAAGCAGAGCCATTCTTCTGAGAATAATTGTCCTGGATCAAATACATGTAAATTCTTTATTCTTCTGATAATAATTGTCCAGGATCAAATACACGCAGTCACTTTATTCTTCTGAAAATAATTGCACAGGATCAAATACATACAGATTCTTTATTCTTCTGAGGATATTTGTCCAGGATCAAATACATGTAGATACTTTATTCTTCTGAGAATAATTGTCCAGGATCAAATACATGCAGATTCTTTATTCCTCTGAGAATATCAAATACATGCAGATACTTTATTCTTCTGAGAATAATTGCACAGGATCAAATACATACAGATTCTTTATTCCTCTGAGAATAATTGTCCAGGATCAAATACATGCAGACACTTTATTCTTCTGAGAATAATTGCACAGGATCAAATACATGCAGATTCTTTATAACAAGTTATTAAAGATAACTGAGAATTATTTGGCGTTTTTTGACAATTTTCTTTCTCGTTCGCTTTTTTTTTTCTTTTTTGAGAGAGAGAGAGAGAGAGAGAGAGAGAGAGAGAGAGAGAGAGAGAGAGAGAGAGAATAAATTCTAAGAGACTTCTGCTGTGTTTTGATTGATGGAGACGTAAGGTTTTCAACTGACATGTGATTGATGGGTTCTCCCTCGATTTGCCCGAGTGTTATTTCCGTTTTGTTGGGGGGTTGGGGTTTTGTTAAATGACTTCATAAACCCCAATGGTTTAGAGGTACTAAAAGCGTCAATAAATGTAGGTCACTTCCCTGCCACTCTCGTGTAGTTAAAAATGCCGTCATATTTCCTATTAGACTCCATAGCAATCTTCAAGGTTCAATGGTTTTCTGCGATTTGATTAATGGGATTGAACTTGAATCAGAAATTTTATCATACAACTAACATCAAATAACACTACAATTAATAACACTACAATTTTGACACTGCTAACCAATAAAGAGACAACTGTAAAATTTCATTGAAGCGTAAGCTTTGGAGCCTGTTTGTCAATCTATATATAGGTATATATATATATATATATATATATATATATATATATATATATATATACGTGTGTGTGTTTATATGTATATATAATACATATATAAATAAATAAATGTAATATGTGTACCTATATATAGATTATATATATACACACACGCACACACACACACACACACACACACAACACACACACATATATATATATATATATATATATATATATATATATATATATATATGTGTGTGTGTGTGTGTGTGTGTGTGTGTGTGTGTGTGTGTATGTATGTATATATATATAAATATATGTACATATATATAAATACAAAATTTAAATTTATATATATATATATATATATATATATATATAAGTAATATATATATATATATATATATATATATATTACATATACAAATTCGTTACAATAAATTATGTAGTATCGTACCCAGTATAATAAATGAAAAAAGATAAATTTCGGCACATGCATATAAACTGAAATATATGAGTACACTCCTTATTCGAAGCAAAATTAAGTTAAAATATCCAACATGGAATTAAAACATGTGCCAAATACCAGACAAATTTTACTGTGCATAACATTTTACCAAAAATGGCAACGATACATATTTGAATATTTTTTTAATCTTTTGAGCCTTTTGTTTTTACTCTTGGCTATTTTTGTACACGTTAAAGGACATGTTTCCACGGGGAAAATATCAAGCGAAAAGACTACAAATTGTGAGTTCCCTGTCACATCGAATTTAACTTCTAATGTTTTGACGGTCATTCCCAGAATTTAGCTTCTAATGTTTTGATGGTCATTCCCAGAATTTAGCTTCTAATGTTTTGACGGTCATTCCCAAATACCCTTAACTAGCCCAGAGCCGAAGGATACAAGTAAAGAAGCAAAAACGAAGACATGAAGAAACCCGCAAACTAATGTATTCATAATCAATTATAAAATAAGTGAATAAAAGGCTCGGTGATCAGTGAAAGCTTAAATAGAACAGACAGGGATCTTAGGCATCGAAAGAGAGGCAAAGTGCAAGAGAGAGAGAGAGAGAGAGAGAGAGAGAGAGAGAGAGAGGAGGAGGGGGGTGAGTGGGTGTAAAAAACCTGATGACATAAATGAGTGCCTCTTGGGGAAGATATAAGAGATAAACGAGAATAATCAAGGCATCGAAAAAAAGGGCTGAAGACGTTGTTCCTAGAACTGGGTAACCTGGAACTGTTCCCAATAAAACTTTTGGTTAATTTGCCGATATTTCCATGTTTTTTTTTTTTTTTTTTTCAATTCCTACAGCTTTCCAAGTGATGGTGTTTGTGTGTACATTTGTGTGTTGTTGGGGAAGGGGAGGAGAGGTGTTGCTCCGAGGGAGGTGGTGTATAGAAGGGGTGGGGGGGGGGTGGTGGGTATTTTCGGGGAGAGGGAAGAGAATGGGTGTTGCTCTATGAGAGAGGATGTGCTATAGGAATGCAGCATTTCTCTTTTTTATTTCCATAGCTTTCCAAAGTGGTGGTGTGTGTGTGTGTGTGTGTGTGTGCTGTGGGGGGAGGGGTCTCGTACAGCAAGGAGAGAGGGGGTGGCAGCGACTAGAATTTGGTAGCTATATTCAACTTTGATGCCTATCACTACATGACTTCCATTCAGTCGTAGATTAAAACCTTTGTGTTGATTTTTAGCTCTGCAGTTCTCTGGCCAGGCTGTTTGGGCCTGCTAAAAGCATTATTAAAGCATCATTTTACATTTATACACAATGTTTGTCGAAATGTATATGCATAAAGTACGGATGTTTTTTCCCGTACCCATGTACATCAATGTAAAAGTTCATAAACATACTTATAGATTTTGGTTTTAGGGAGAGTTGGGTGAAAAGTACTTAACTAAAAAAACTTTGAAATTTTGCAGGTTCTTATATGTATGCATGGAAAAACCAGGTAAACTAGAAACTAAGTAACCGGTATAAAAACTAAAAGAAACTATGAACCAAGGTATATCAAGCTGTATCACCGTTAATAATTTCGTAAAATATCAAGCTGCATCATCGTTAATAAAATCGTAAAATATCAAACTGTATCATCGATAATAACTTTCCTCAATGACAAGATTACTTATTTATTTTCGTATAAATTTAACTGCTTATTTATTGACCTCAGCAAAAATATACACATATTAATTCTTCTTTTTTTCTACAGCCATATATATTAATACATTAAACGAAGTTTTTGTGTTTATAAATTCAATCAAAGCTAACGATGACCAGAAAATAAACTTCCATTTTAAAAAAAAAGCTATATCTTCGTGCTGTGAATATGGAAAAAATAAAGAATGGGAAAAGGAAGAATATTTATTGGTTTTGATGAAAGCCCATCCTGGATAATTTATGTAAAAACGTCCTGTTTTCATCTTGTGCGTTATTAGCATGAAATAGAATGACATGAAAAATGTAGGTGACGACTGTGATCATTCTGTGCATCACTGGTTTTATTACTGTGACAGTAACATTAACATTACCTATGATATTATTAACAAAGGACAACAACAAAAGTACAACATTAATATAAATACGTATAAATATATATATATATATATATATATATATATATATATATATATATATATATATATCGAGCTACAATGTCCTTTAATATCTAATTCGCTCTACCTCGGAATTAATATATTTTCATATATGCTTAACTGAAGAGGAATTTTTTTTCTCGATAATATACTTGCCTGGACCGGGGCGCGAACCCACGAAGCCTTTCAAATCCAGGAACGTCAGTGAAGCTTTTACCTACTACACCACCGCAAGAGGCTAAAAGTTCATGTCGCCTCTCACCCTCAAATACCTTTCGCTCGCAGGTAATTTCGTTGGTTTTGGAGACAACATCGACCTGCGCGCGAAAGGTATTTGAGGGTGAGAGGCGACATGAACTTTTAGCCTCTTGCGGTGGTGTCATAGTAGGTAAAAGCTTCAATGACGTTCCTGGATTTGAAAGGCTTCGTGGTTCGCACCCCGGTCCCCCCCAGGCAAGTCTAATTATCGAGAAAAAAAAATTTCCCTTTCCGGTCCGAGGTAGAGCGAATTAGATATTAAAGGACATTGTAGCTCGATATATGTACATGAATCACGGAAATGTGATATGAACTTATATAGTATATATATAATATATATATATATATATATATATATATATTATATATATATATATATATTATATATACATACATACATACGTATGTATGTATATGTATATGTATAGGCCATATACATATGTAAAATCTAACTATGACCTTTTAATTATGTGTTTTATGGACCCTGCTGTATGCATACATAACTACATACATACATACATACATACACACATACACAGACATCCCACCACACGTTGAAGCGATGTTGGAGGAGTCATGTTTCAAGATGTACTGGACATCACACCATCATACTGAACAGAAACGTTGCTGTTGTCTGAGTAAAACTGTAATGAATTCATTATAGTACGGAAATTTACTAACAGTATCTTAATGGATATGCCAGAGCGTGAGTCATTTAATTGTCTTACAAAATGAGTTTCATACTGTGAAGTGAAATGTACCTATGTCTTTCTAACATACCAATTCAGTACGTAGTCTTCATGGAAGGAAATAGGATTTGCTGGCATAGAATTTACCAAAAGTCGTCGACGGGTTATTATCGGCTAAATTTTCTGCGACTGTTTATTCGCTGATCTCTTGCTATTGAAAAGTATAGGATTATTTTAAACCCTCTGGCATGGTATCATTAAAAACGTTTTCAATTAAATTTTACTCACGTATCTGGTTCAAGATACATAAAATATCAGTACTTAATTCAATGAAACATATTGGAAAAGATTTAAGTATTCTCTTTTCATTACATTTCTCTGATTTATAATTAGTCTCGACGATAAGGATCATGGATAATCAGCGGTTATTTCAAAGTGAGTTTTGATAAGATGTAGACCTTAATTTCCTTTTTCCCATAAATCTTAGATTTAACGTCAGAATCAAGACTTGGATATAAAAGATATAAAGAGAATGTAGTCTAAAAATATCAAGGCTCTTAATTGTTACAGTTTTGTTCATGAGGTTAAATTGTTCAGAAGCTCATAGTTATAATTTTTTTACGCAATTAAATAAT
>NC_087209.1:15572248-15574748 GCF_015104395.2 Macrobrachium nipponense | reverse complement strand
GACCGTCCCCAGGTGCTTTTAAATTGTTTAATTTACGAAGCGGATAACAAAGAATCTCAAGATAAAATTGTATGAACTTCTGGCATCATTTCTCATAATAAATTGCATGTTGCCAGAGAGTTTTCGCATATGGTGCATTTCAGTAAGAGTATGACACTTAATAATAATAATAATAATAATAATAATAATAATAATAATAATAATAATAATAATAGGGAAAAACTCTCTATCGTGAGAGTATATATAATGTTCTAAAGGGTCCACAATAATACAAAGTGTTAAGAGTCCGTGTATAATTTTTAAGACTTTACAAAAAGCTTTCGAACCCTTCCCTGGGTTCAATCTTCAGTCCAACCTGAACAATTAGTTACAACATGTACGGAGGGTAAATTTAAAAAAATTTAAAAACAAAGAGTCGTTTGAAGATCGTTGACACCGGTCATTAGCTCGTTAATGGGCCAGGTGATGAAGAAAGAGGGCAGTTTTTTTAACTCCAAACTAGGTGATTTCCGCTCCCTTATCATCCTTCTGGCTGCAATTCTGTTGGATCTCCGCAATGGTTGTTGCAACGTTGCAGGAAGTCCTTTCAATCCGAGGCGTAGATTGGGCACCGTAACCAGACTCCCCTGGGGCAGCGGTTACCTGGACAGGGAGAGGCAAGCAGAAGTAGCATCGGGAGAAGGAAAAAACAGAGGCCGTCTTACAGTTAAAATCTTTTAAAAACATACTAGTATTATAAAAAATTAAAACAAAGGGTCTTCGTTGACAAAAGACTTGTTTCCTTTGAATGATTCTCCTAAACCTATAGCAGCTCCCTCGACTAGTCGTCTGACATTTTCATTGTTACTTTTAAAGATAATTTTAGCCTCGTTCCAGTTGGCTCTATGATCATTCCTGAATGCATGTGCTACTATTGCGCTGTTTTGTGATTGTAGTTCATAAGCTTGTTTATGTTCGCCCAAACGCATATCTAGTCCCCGTCCACTCTCGCCAAAATATTTACTATTACAATCCGTACACGGTAGTTCGTAAACGCCTGGGACTATGGGATTTTTATCATTGTTATTGTTTCTTACCAGGGTGCGTCTTATTGTATTTTCATATTTGAACACAATTTTAGTTTCCTTCTGACTTTTGTTTATATGCCCACTTATATTCTTCAATTCTAGACTAAAGGGAAAGGACACACATCTTTTTGGTTTTTCCTTGGTATTATCTCTAAGTCCATAGAACGACTTCCTTACTCGCGAAATTGCTTTCTCAATGAAGTGAGGGGGATATCTGAGACTTCTAAAAGTAGTCTATATATTCGAGGTCGCAAATTCTGAATGCGCGCAAAGCAAAATTCACATTAATGTTACTGGGAAGGAGAGACCCAGCCTCAACACCACTCAAGAGACTTCACTCCTCCCGACGGTGGCGCGTAAGGCGCCGCCCGCCAGCAACCCAGAGCCGATCGAACGGACCAATCAGGTGCCCCTACATCCCGGCATTCCCAATACTACACTCCCGGTCTCCAGCGTCCGCACGCGAAGAACAGAGCGAGCTTCCACCTCTGCAAGACAGCTTGACTCAGGGACTTAATCCTCTGTTCAGCCAATGAAAACTCAGCGCTCACCAGACAGAGCACACGGGACACAATAAATACCGCCGAGCGACCCCATTCCAATCGGAGGAAAAAAAAAAGAAAAGAAAAGGAAAAAAAAGAGGAAAAAGAAAGAAAAAGAGAAAAAAGGAAAAAAGAAAGAAAAAAAGTATGTGTGTATGTGTGTATATATGTATATATATGTATGTATATGTATATATATGTATATGCATATATATGTAAATATAGAATTAAGATTAAAATCAAATCTCTCAGTTCTGATACTAACCTTAAAATTAAGGAAATGCTAACACATTAGAATAAGCTCTTGAAGAAAACTGCAAGAACAGTGGTCTGAGTCCCAACCGCCCCCCCACCTTCTGTAAGGAGGGAGAGGGGGAGGACGATCCAAAATTGAACCGAGGACACAGATACACACTAACAGATAAATAGACAGCCTTTCCCAACTCACGAGTCACACCACCGATGACTCTGGATTCAATCCAGGACAAAAACACGTAACCTAACGCACATTCTTCTCACGCAGTGACAAATAGGTCTGTCCTATTCTAACTTCTCTCACTAATACCTTCCTTTAGCCCATCTATTACCTATTCCAGATCTTACTTTCCTTCCCAGGGACCTACGGGACTCCCTATCCTACCCTATCCCCCCCATTAAGTAAGTAAGTAATTCCAATCAGTTCACGCTCACCCTTCCTTGAAAATGAACCGATGATACGGAATGAAAACAACATGAGAACAGCGAACAAGTGGAGAAAGAGAGAGAGAGTAATAATTTTTCATACCAATATTTTTACAATCCCTATGAACCACAATACCAGCCTCCAGATATGAACAAAACATCATCATTCCAACTCACAAAAAAAAAAAAATTTTAATTTTAATTTAATAT
>NC_087209.1:15557248-15567248 GCF_015104395.2 Macrobrachium nipponense | reverse complement strand
TGATAAAAGCTTGCAATTTCGGATAGAGATGAAACCTTGCAATTTGAGATAGATATGAAAGATTGCAATTTGGGATAAATATGAAAGCTTGCAATTTGAGATACAGATGATAGGTTGCAATTTGGGATAGAGATGAAAGATTGCAATCTGAGATATAGATGAAATCTTGCAATCTGTTATAGAGATGATTGCTTGCAATTTGGGATAGAGATGAAAGGTTGCAATTTGGGACAAGAGATGAAAGCTTGCAATTTAGGATAGAGATGAAAGCGAAAGGTGTAGGCGTCCTTCAATTGAGTGCTGTAACTAGCCGAAAATGAGAGAGAGAGAGAGAGAGAGAGAGAGAGAGAGAGAGAGACTTCGGAATCGTGACCACAATCTAGTCTTAAACGGACACCGGACGTGAAGCTGGAGTGACTCTAAAACAAAGGATTGAAAAAAGTTTAGAATCTACTCTAACAATGATGAAGAGTAATGAGACTAATGATCATGGAGGTACTAAACAAGATAAGGATCGAGAACATTTTGAAATAAAAATAGATATACGAAATAAAATACAAAATACTACTATTTTATTTTATAAGAATACAAGCTTACCATTATTCTCAGTCTTAATCAATATATGGAACTAACAACACAGTGCAAACCTAATTTGAAAATAAACAAATTTTTGTAAAAAAAAACAAAAAAAAAAAAAAATAAAAAAAAAAAAAAAAAAAAAAAAATGTATCAGATGTGTAAATATAGCAAAGACTTCCGTAATCTCACCGTCAAAAGAAATTGCACTTTACCTCATCTTTGATATTTAAATAGGTCATCATTAGCTCAGCTCCCAATGACCTTGCCCCTTAATCAAGGGCTCTGGTATTATTGGCAAAGATCAAATGAAGACCAGGATGAAAGTTGGCTCAAAACCAAAAGCTTAATTGGCCAGTAGATGTGTCGTTAATTTCCTCATCAAAGCTTTCTGAGGTGATAAAGGCCTTTTGTGAAGATGCAGGTGAAGGGTTTTAGTCGTTTCAGATCACTCAGTGATAGAACATTGCGCAAAATCAAATTATTTCTAAATAAATCCTAAACAAATATTGGAATAAACACTAACATACATTTATTATTCTAATAAATGTCTACACAAGTATTGGGATAAACACTCACATGCACACACGAAAAGGTAATGTTACCATGTCTAATTCATAATATTTTGAAGTTTAATCATATTTCTAATTCATAATATTTTGGAGTTTACTCAAATTAACAGAAAATACTATGCTTATATTTAACACTATCCCCATGAGATGTCAAATCCTAATTTGACCTATAACCATTAAACTGACCTCATTCTGTACAACTGTTTCATGAGTGGAGTATGCATCCCATACAAGGAGAATACATCTCATATAATTTTATGTGAAAGCCAAGGTCAGACTCCTATCACAACTTTGCCCATTATGTATGACCTTGACCCTTTACCTATAGCAATGACAAAGGAGGTGAGTCACAGTAAGGTGTGCGCAAATTTATGAAGGGAGTGTTGAGCCAACTCCTCTTTATGGATGTAAGTATGGTTGTAGATTGGGAATGGAATGGAATAGACTGAAGATGCTGGGATGAACTGAGAATCTGAGAACTAATCATAATATGGAAGCATGGTGTTGTTTTACTTACTCTTACACACACACACACACACACATACATACATACATACATACATACATACATACATACATACATATATACATATATACATATAATTATATATATACATATATATATATATATATATATATATATATATATATATATATATATATATATATATATATTAATATTAAGATAGTGAGCCACAGATGGTTTTCTGTTGTATGATTACACACACACAACACGCTCACACACACATACACATACCACACATACACACACACAACACACACACATATATATATATATATATATATATATATATATATATATATATATATATATATATATACATATATATATATATATATATATATATATATATACATATATATATATATATATATATATATATATATATATATATATATATATATATATATATATACAACGGAAAACCAGACTTTCCCTCACTATTTTACAAACCAAAATATATAACAAAACAAGCTAATACTAAACCATATACGCCCATTCAAAAGAGTACCAATAACAGACCCGCAAACGTACTTAGGCTATGAGTCTACCTGTACAACTAAAGCATCGTTCGTCACGGCACTAATGATTCTCTATGGCAATCCCGGAATTGTTCCCGCTTTTTTCTATTTCTCATTTATTTCTACCTTACAGCCCTCGGTAACGAGAACGTAATGGCGGGAAACTCATTCGGGCAGCCAACAGGACCGCGAGAGATTCATAAATCTGAGGCCGTCGTTAGGAATCTCCCTCCACGGAAGTGATGAGTCGGAAGGGTAAGAGAGAGAGAGAGAGAGAGACTATTTTGTTCCTGAAGTGAAAGAAAGAGAAAGACAGAGAAAAAGATAACGAAAGTCTATTTTGCAGCGGTAGTACTAACCGCTGTTGAGAGAGATTTCTTTCAATATCTCGCCCCCTTTCTTTCTGTTTATATACTAGATTCAGAAGCGTCTATCTCTCGCTTTTGTTTTTTATCAACGGCTTGTACCAACACGCGTCTCTCTCTCTCTCTCTCTCTCTCTCTCTCTCTCTCTCTCTCTCTCTCTCTCCAATGGAAAATCATATTTCTACAGTTTGACTACTGTTGCCAATAAAAAATAAAGAAAAAATAAATAAACAACAAACAGGTTAGTTTTATAGTGAACTTACTTTAACATGCAGTCTCTCTCTCTCTCTCTCTCTCTCTCTCTCTCCTATAAAATTATGTTTCTGCAGCTTGACTACTGTCGCTAATATAAAACAAAAAACAAAAAAGTAAGTTTTATAGTGAGCTTTTTATTTCGCTGCCGGAATTCGGAATTAAATACGTCATATATATATTTATATATATACTATATATATATATATATATATATACACACGTTATATATATATATATTATATGTATATACATATATATATATATATATATATATATATATATACATATATATATATATATATATATATATATATATATATATATATATATATATAAATATATATATATAAATATATATATATATATATATGTATATATATATATATATATATACTATATATATACAGATATATATATATATATATATATATATATATATATATATATATATATATATTATTTTCTTCTGTGTCCCCTGGCAACATTCCAGGCTGAGAAGAGCTGGTTGGTACAGTCCGTTTAAATCCATTATATACTTTCGTTGACCCAAGTAGTGAATTACGCACCTGGTAGTCTGAAGACTGTGTTGGGTCACAACCAGGGTGAGGAAGGACTTAGAGATCGAAACCAAGCAGACATATATTTAATTTATCAATCGCATTTAATGTATATTAGGTTACATGATTCGAAATATGATAACAGCTTTGTTCCAGAAAGGACAGTTACTACTGCTACACTAATAAATTAAATTATGATATCCAGCGAATATAAAAGTACGAGCATTTGGGGTGAAAGTTTAGGGAATTAAATGAATAGTTAAAAAAATATCAGTAATTTACAAAGGAAAAGGCAAAATATCCTTCCAAGATGATTCAATAGGAGATGTTCTGCACACCTGAAAGTTTAAGAAACTTTGATCTAAAAATATTCACTTTGTCAGCAGTCAAGTTCATAACACTTTATAATAAGTAGTCATTTACTGTTTTTCCTTGATCAAAAATATTTGTTGATCAGGTTATGCTGACAAAATTTAAAATGGTTAGTGAGGACATGTGTAACTGAAAGATTATTCAATCTTTCATTTGATGGGAAAATAAATCATAAAAATTTATATTTCTCTCAACAGCTGCGTCTGACTTCTGAGTGACAACTCTTACAGTATTCACCTTTGGTATTTTTGATAACTAAATACGATACAATGATGAGAGTATTTTTATCCTAAATTGGCGCTGCAAACTTTTTGTATATATTACCAAAAGATGGCTTATCATACTATCTCAAAAGTTTTGAATAAATTCCACATCTATCTTCATTCCGTTGCATGGAACGTGAAATATGACGACTTTCTTAATTATTTTTAATTATCATAAAAAGTTTCTTTAACATAGCTGGATAACGTTTCAAGAACTGGCGTTAGAGGCCCAATACCCCAAAAATAAATCTGACTGTAGATTTACTCTTACTCATGAATAACTTGAAAGCTTTGCGCCATTTTATGATCATTTTATATATAATAATCCTCGGATAAATTTCACGCTCAATTTATTCCTATGGTAGTAATTAAACAGTAATACTTCAAGGACTAATTATACTGTAAAAAAAAAAAAAAGGTCGAGAGAAAATGTGTATGGTAAACATGCAGGGAGGAAACTGAAATAGATGACTACGCTGTAACAATTACAAAAGCCAATAGCAGTTATGTCGGAATCAACGGGAACCTTAATTATGAGAAATGAAGAATTGCAAATTGTAATGTTTGGACAAGGAAACACTGTTTTCCGCTTAAAAATTTTAGGATATGAATATATATACACACACACTCACTATATATATTTTTGTGTGTGTATGTATATTTTAGAGCTAATTAAGAGAAATTTACATTCATCATGTTATTCCCCCGGTGATATGAAGAAACCACTGTCTGCTTCAAAGTTTAGCGTAATTAGTAGCTGAGCCATTTACAAATCCAGGAAGGAATGATCTTTTTGTTATATTTTCAGATTTTAAAAAATTCTTTAGTAAAGTAGTTATTATTTTTGTTTTGTTTTACGTTTTCCAACACTTCCCAACATAGTGAAAATACTAACTTATTTCTACCATCTTTTATTTCGTTATCTGGTTTTAGAAATGTATGTTAAATATATTTTTAGGGATCGTGTCAATAAATTGGAATGCATTTATATTCCCGCAGACACCTTATCACGAGTGACGTGTAAAACATTAAAAGTAAACTTTTCTTTCGTAAACCGTCAAAATATGAATAAAATTCTGGTATTATATGGCTTACGTATCATATATATATATATATATATATATATATATATATATATATATATATATATATATATATATATATATATATATATATATATATATATATATATATATATATATATATATATATATATGTGTGTGTGTCTGTGTGTGTGTGTGTGTGTGTGTGTGTGTGTGTGTGTGTGTGTGTGTATGTATAGATATATATACCAAAACGCTGGTAGGGTTTCTGTATTCATCAAGTTCTTATAGATGGTGTTCTTTGGCTTTTATAACACACCTCCTTCCCCCTCCCCCCAAACCTCCAAACCAGTAACCCCGGGCTATGACCCATCACCCTGGAACGACGTTCATTTTTCCACAGAGGCAGAACGGATTAATCCGGAAATAGGCCTAAATAAAATAACACTCAAAGGTGAAATAGTATATAGTCCTGCCAATGGGATATCCCAATTTCCCTCAGCTGAATGAATGGACCATATTATTCACCATTAATAACTAAAAGGTACTGCGCTTAGGTAAGACCAAAGAAACAAAATATTCTGTACAATAATCCCCCACCACTCGGATATCCTATAGGCCTATAGGCCTACAGAGCGTCTCATCTCGTCACATCCTTTATATCACCTACGAACATATCAGGAATGAGAGTCCTTTTTTTTTTCCTTAATGGCCGACAAACCCACCAGAACAGAAAATCCGATGACGGGTCATCTACCTCGGACAGGACGTTTCTTATTATTTCGGCCGCGTTCACAAAAAAACTTCTTTACATTTAGTGCTAAGAAGCCCTTATTTTCTTAGGAGTAAGAGGCTGCTGCAACGGCGTCTTCATTTTTAGACCCCAAAAGCAAAAATCTTTCTCACATTTTACGCCGAAGGATTTTTTTGGTGCGTGGGGCGTGGTCGTTAACGTTGTGCACTACAGTGGGCAATTGGCGAGGAGAGGAGGAGGGGATGAGGAGGGTGCAGGGGTTAGGGGGAGGGGAGAGGAAGGGGAGGAGGAGGAAAGAGGAGGGAGATGGGTGGATTTGAGTCTCGGCCTACCCTGTAACATTAACGATTTTGCTACTATACCGATATCACCTTCCATCCTGCCTTTCGTTTCAAGATCTTCATTGTTTTAACACAGATTTAAAAACTATTTGGAACATTTTTTTCTAAAAGATACCTAAAATTCAATAATATATTTCTTAAAAGTAAAAGTTAAAAATCATTCTAAGCACCTCTTGCTAAAAGCAAGAGCAATGGGGCAAATGCTCATTCATTTGCAGCAATTTCACAAAATTTATTCAGACCGCCTGCCACCCTCAAGCCCCAGCTATATTTTGCACCCAGTTCCAGCTCATATATATATATATAAAAACCGGAACGCAAAGTGCGAATAACAGTAAAAAAAAAAGATATTATTAATTATTCACAAAAAAAGGAATTCGATTTTTTATAAGTTACGTAGCGTTTTCATTATGTGGTAAAAAACCTTATTTTTCCTCTTAGGTTGTTGAGCTTAAAAATGCCGCGCTCCGTAATATGCAAAGCTCATCGCAGAAATCAAATATGCAAGAGAAAATAAATGTATAAGGCTTTCTTTGAATTTTCGTTTTTTCATACATGCTTATGCTAGTTTTATTAAAGCATAAAAATGTACCACACTCATAAAAAATTACCTTTTCACTTCTTCACAAGAGCTAGAAAAAGGTATGTCTTAGTTCACAACCTTTTTTCTTTTCAATGCAATAATGATACTATACTACTACTACCGCTACTACTACTACTACTACTACTACTACTACTACTACTACTACTACTACTACTAATAATAATAATAATAATAATAATACTTATTATCATTATTAATATTATTATTGAGAACTAATAGCAATAATAATTATAAAAATAATAATTATAATAAAAATAATAATAATAATAATGATAATAATAACGAAAATTACAATAACGAGGAGAAGAAGAAGAAGAAGGAGAAGAAGAGAGCATAAAATCACATAAACCAGACGCCTAAAACCCCGAGGATCCAAGATTATTGGCCCACAGGAATTTTTGAAGTACGACCTCACTCCGTCATCTTGGTCTAACGACCCCAGAGACAAAGAAAAAGGAGGTCGTTCTCTCGCACCACCTGGAGGTAAAAAATAATAATAATAATAATAAGTCATACAAGCCACACGAGTCATCGATATCAGTAAAGGGTGTTGACCTAATCAGGGATGAATTATGGTTGGTATAAATGGCGCCGTTTGATATTTTTTCTAAACTGCATTTCTTCTCCATCTATCTAGTATTGTGACAGATTCCTGCTTGATGCTGGAAAGCCACGGGAATTAACTTTGAAGATCCTGTATAGTGATAGCCTGAGAATACAGTGTGTCTAGCTCTGCGCAATCAACTGCAATAACGAACGTTCTTTTATTCGTCCTTTTGGCCCTAAAGTACAAGTTTTATACCTATCTTCTCTCCCACCGACACAGCATGCTGCCTTTGCCTCCTCATTTCACCTGGCTGTTCGGCTTCTTCCAATTTTTCCTAATTTAGTTCTCGCCTGATTTAAATAAAAAAAAAATTCCTCTGGGTCACATCAGTGAGTGTAGAAGTTTCCTTCCGTGATCTGAGTAAAGCTATGTAATAATTTGGGTATAACCAAGTTTGCTTCCGCGGTCTGGGTAAAGCATTGTATATAATGACTTGGGTATAACCAAGATTCAAGCTCGATGAGAACATTAGCCCGAAAAGATTATCAGAAACTCCAATATATATTTCTATGCTGCCTTTTTATTTAAATATAAAAAACTCCTAAAAATGTTCAATGATTACTTTTTATGTAAGGAACTAAAACTATAAAAAGGAAATGCAAAAGGCGAAAGAACGTTTTTGTAACTGGAACAATATTAAATAAAATTAACGCAAAAGTCATTATTGCTCTGAGGAAACCAGAGGTCTCAGAACATCAAAGTTTCCTGTCAACTGCTCTCTGAGAACTTAGAGACAGCCTCAGACAGTCTAGGAGGACAGATTTCGGACTTGGAATACTGGTGCAGGACACAAGGAGATCATGGAGCTTCTCATCCAACAGGGAAATGTTGCAGACTCTGCGGATTAATGAAGGCTGCCTTCACGCAGAACCCGAGAGGCAGAGAATTCATAAATAAAAGGTGAATGATTAAACTTCATACAACGTAGAATATATCTAGACAGAACATTGAAGTTTGAACCAATAAAGTGGTAAATGATAATCAACGGAAAGTATTTTTTTAAATATTAAGTCAATTTAGTTCTAGGAAATGTTATAAACGATAAGTGGCGAATTTGTACGCGTGCCAGTAGCGAAAGGAAAATTTTAATAGGGCATTAATTCTCTCTCTCTCTCTCTCTCTCTCTCTCTCTCTCTCTCTCTCTCTCTCTCTCTATAGCTGGTCTGCTTAAAATTCACACATCATTGTCCGATGACTACACAAATGTATGTCTGTGTATGTTTCCGATAATAATTTTACACCGACAGATCTGAACATTTTCAGACAAAAAAGAAAAAAAAAAACATCGGAACAATGATGAAGGCGACAATAAAATCAAGTCTGCAAAAACGAAACCGGCAAAGTCCAGCACCCTTCAAAATGGTAATAGGTTCCGCATTGAAGAATCAATTGAAATATTCCAAGCCTTTTTCCCAACGAATCCTTTATTTATTTCTTTTTTTTTTTGGATAAAGGGTGAAAAATTTCTATTATGTATTTCTAACCCCCAATTTCAACCCACACCCTCCACCCCCAGGCCCCCCCCCAAAAAAAAAGACCCAACGCTACTTTTTCTCTCTCTCTCTCTCTCTCTCTCCTGTTATCCCTTTTCCAAAAATGGATTTAAAGTCTGAGAGTATTTGCTTTTATCGCGGTGAACACAATTTTGTTTTTCTGCAATTGAGAGGATAACCTTTCGACCTTTATTTGTTTATTTGTGTAATTAGCTGTGTATAACAACAAAAGATTATTGACTTATTAGACGTGTCGTCATTACATAGCTATGATAAATGAATCATTGACAATTTCTCAAAATATCTTCTCCCATCAATAGATGCCTTTTTTTTTAAGTCTTAATATTATGAAGAGCCGAATAAGTAATATTTACAGCAAAACATATAGATCTTTATTATATTCAGATACGAAAGTTGAAGATGCAGCTAGGGTTTTGTAATATGGAAATAAGTAAACTAGTGCGAGGAATTAGTAAATTTCTATGATTACTTTATACATAACATCAAATGTAAAGGAAACCAGAAATTGAATTATTTATATTTTGATTTTGGTGACAATTTTCACTGGACACAACATAGTGGGAAAGCAGTCTAATATAATAATAATAATAATAATAATAATAATAATAATAATAATATAATAATAATAATAACAATAACAAATATTTTTGAAGGACATATTGCTGCATCAGCTGCATTTAACTTGTAAATAGTCTTCAATATTTATATAATAATAATAATAACAAATATAGAGATAATTATTTACAAGTTAAATGAAGCTGTTGCAGCAATATATCTTTCAATAATACTTGTTTGAAAGAGGGTTTCCTTTCAATAAATAATAATAATAATAATAATAATAATAATAATAATAATAATAATAATAATAATATTATTATTATTATTATTATTATTATTATTATTATTATTATTATTATTATTATTATTATTATTATTACTTACTATTATTATTATTATTATTATTAATAAGTGTTACTGAAAGATATTGTTGTATAAGTTGCATTTTAACTTGTAAGTGTCTTTCTCTATTTTTCTAGCAGTAATAAAAAAAATAGAAATAACTATTTACAAATTTAATGAAGATGATGCAGCAATACATCTTTCAATAATACTTACTTGAAGAAGGGTCTCCT
>NC_087209.1:15542248-15549748 GCF_015104395.2 Macrobrachium nipponense | reverse complement strand
ATATTATTATTGCTTTTTTTTTTGCTTTAGTTGATGTCAAAATCTCAGACGCAGGTCAGTTTCGCACGATTTTTTTTTTTCTGTGTTTTTCTTTATTTTTGGTCAGTGACAAAGCTGCTGTGTATATCAGAAAGGTTCGGCATAAGTGGAACTTAGTCCATGACTTAAGCTGAATTCCATTCTTCAAAAGTCTTCATACGAACAAAATTTGTTTCTCTCATCATCTTGCTTCTGAACTTTGCACGGAATATCTTATATTTCTGGCAAAATCACTGTTTATTTGTTCATAACTGTGTAGCTTTCATTTACGTGCATTTGTGACTTACAATCTGCAGCTTAAAATAAATAAATAATAAATGTATAAAAACAACCATTGCGCAATTTCAAACTTTCTGGTACCTTCTAGTTCTTGCAGACGAAATTTACACCAAACTAGGTAAAAACTAAATTGCGTTATTTCTTCCGGTAACAGACTGGGACAAGTTTGGTAGTAAGACGCTGAAAGAAGCAAGTCAACACAATAGTGTAATACTTCCTCTGTTTGCCTAATAACCTCAAACTAGAAAAAAGAAGACACTATATGAAATTTAAGACTTCTATTCACAAACAATACAGGCGGAGGCGGCGGACAACTGTAGGATATATATATAGATAGATAGATAGAAAGATAGATAGATAAATAGATAGATAAAGAGAGAGAGAGAGAGAGAGAGAGAGAGAGAGAGAGAGATACATGTGTGAATATATATATATATCTATATCTATATATATATATATATATATATATATATATATATATATTATATAATTATATATATATAATCAATATATATAATAATATATATATATATAATCATATATATATATATACATATATATATATATATATATATATATATATATATATATATACGTAGATATATGGATAGATAGATAAGTATCTTGGTGTGCTTGTGTGTGCAGGTTTATCAGTTCGAGGTACTGCGATTGTGTGTATGTGAGAGTTTACGAACTAAACAGAAAACAAACACATTCTAAACGTATTGGCGGATATATACCGCAATTAGCGCGGCGTTATGACAAATCGTTACCCAACTCGGGAGTATTTTGCAGTGTCATGGTCCCCGGTACTACCGGGCCAAATTCTAAAGCTGCGTGGCTCACTTGGCAGGCACACACACAAACAAACAGAGGGAGAGAGAGAGAGAGAGAGAGAGAGAGAGAGAGAGAGATAAACGTTGTTGCTCCTGGTTGAAGGAAATCTAGCTTTTATCATTTTCTCCTTTATAGCAATTCAGCCGTTTACCTAATGGCCTCCTAAATTAAGTATTTTAATTTTTTTTTTTTTTTGGGGGGGGGGTCGGCAAAATGTCTGCCTAATTACCATCGGAAATTGGAATCCGCTTTTTAGTCTTCGCTTTTGCCTTTGTTTTCTGCCAGGCATTTACCTAATTGCTAAACTAGGTGCGAATTCGTAATAAATCGCGTTAATTCGCTGTTATGCATATATGTGTAAATTCGAATGTCTGTTTCTGCATCCCTCCAATTTTCAAGAGTGCGTAATTGATTATTCACCCTAATGTCATTTCGTCAATAATTTTAGGGCGATTTTCATGCTTCTAAAAACGTTCAAATGAACGCAATTAAACCCTCATCAATATTCACATTGAAAAAGTCACACAACAAAGAATGACTTTCCAGCCTTCTTCAGTATTCGTGAAAATCAATTATGAGACCAATTCTAATAGGTGACTAAATTGGAATTACTCCGAAATTTATTGAAGTGCCGATTCTGAAGCGCATTCTCTCCCCGTATGCGAGCGCGCGTGCACTCCGAAGATTTATTCTTTATTTATGGCAAAGTTTGGGCCGTTGAGTCAAGCACAGGGGCACTGAGGTCATTCAGAGCCCAAGATAGTGAAAAGAGCGAGTTGGAGTGGTTGGACAGCAAGAATGTTCGATTATTTTCTAATCGCTGAATTTTTCATCTAATAGCTGAATTTTTTTCTAATTGCTGGATTTTTCTAATAGCTGATTTTTTTTTCTAATCGCTGAATTTTTTTCTAAAAGCTGAATTTTTTTCTAACTGCTGAATTTTTTTTTCTAACCTCTGAATTTTTTCGTAACCACTGAATTTTTTCTTACAGCTGAATTTTTTTCTTATTGCTGGATTTTTTTTAATAACTAAATTTTTCTAATCGCTGGATTTCTTTAGTACTGAATTTTTTCTAAATGCTGATTTTTTTCTAATAGCAGAATTTTTTTTCTAATTGCTGTATTTTTTTCTAATCGCTGAATTTTTTCTAATAGCTGAATTTTTCTTAATAGCTGATTTTTTTCTAATCGCTGAATTTTTTCTAATAGCTCAAAATTTTTCTATAGCTGATTTTTTTCTAATCGCTGAATTTTTTCTAAAAAAAAAAAAAAAAAAAAAAAATCACTGAAATATTTTTCTAATACCGCATTTTTTCTAATCACTGAATATTTTCTAATACCGAATTTTTTCTAATCACTGAATTTTTTCTAATCACTGAATATTTTCTAATACCGAATTTTTTCTAATTGCTAAATTTTTGTCTAATGGCTGAACTTTTTTCTAATTGCTGAATTTTTCTAATCGCTGAATTTTTCCTAATTACTGAATTTTTTTCTAAGAGCTGAATTTTTTTCGAAATTGCTGATTATTTTCTAATTGTTTAATTTCTTCTAATAACTGAATTTCTTCTAATCATTGATTTTTTTTCTAATTGCTGAATATTTTTCTCATCGCTGAATTTTCTCTACCGTTTTCACTCCCATTAACACGCCAATTTTTTCCCACCTAACTTGAAGCTCCACCTCTGCTTTACTTCTTCGTTGCAATTTTTCCTCAAGCAAGGAAATAACGTTGATAGGTCCTTGATCAGGTAGGAGGAGCCATCAAACGGCGGCTTGATCAAAGGGGCCTTAATTAAGTTTTCAGTTCCTTCCTTCCTTTCTCGTCTCTGAGTTTCGTCTGTTTTGGTCAATAAAGTTCCCCTGATTTAGAATTCGCGAGCTGAGATTCCCAACCGCCCCCCACCCCCACCTCCCCACACACACACACAAACCTTTTTTTATTTTCATTTATTTTTATCTAACAGAACGTTGTTTTCGCCAATATTAATTACTAGATACAAACTTACACAAACGAACAGGAATTGAAGAACAAATAGGTAGGAAAGAAAGATCGTATATAGTAATTATAAGATTATTCATGAAAAAATTCAAACAAAGCATAAGCATATAGAAATCTATGAACGATAAAAGGAAAAGAATTAGAATTCGCGGTTTGAGACACTTGATCTATCTCTAATATTTTTTAATAAAGCTTTGGTTTGGCCAACGGAAATATCTCGGTATAAATAAGTACAAACAGATATAAGGGGAAGAATTGAGAAGTAGTAAGGAAAGATCACAATAGATACAGAACTCTTAATAAAGAAATTATCTTATAAATGCAGAAATATATAAAAATCAAATAATACAAAAGTATTACAATTCGTAGTCTGAGAGTCTTAGGATCTCTCTCTCTCTCTCCTAAATAAATCCTTGGCTTTCGTCAATATAAACAACTAAACACAAATATGTGTTTTCAGATATAAACTGAAAAAGAACAGGTAAAATAGAGAAATCTAAAAAAGTAATTTACATTCCTGTTGATAAAAAAGAAATATATATTTGCCAAAAGCAGAAAAAATATAAAATTGAAAGAATAATAACAAAAAATGGAAACTTCCTCCATTTCGTAATAAAAGAACAGAAAGGCAAGTCCGTCTTACTCACGGATTTTCACAAGCAAGAATTGTGCGAGGATTAACTTACTCTTTGCCAAAGTCGTTTTTTTCCACCACCCCCCCCCCCCCCCTCTCCCTCAACCCCTTCCCGCCATTAATTGGAATGCAAATTGTACCATGGACACGCTTGGAAATTAAAACAGAAAAAAAAAACTCCTTTCCAATACTCCAATAAAAGAAACTATTAACTTTTCCCCACTGCTATTTTCCGATCCAAAACTGAATACCTCTCTTCAGTTTATTATAAACATTTCCGATATCTAATATTGGTAAACTCCACCGATGGATCCAAGCGTCCAGGGTTTCAAGAGAATAAGTGTTGGCAGAAATTACAATATGATATTTTTCATATCTCCTCAAAAATGGTTATGATAGTTTTCATATCTCCTCAAAAAATGGTTGTAATATTTCAACAGTTCTTTATATCAGCTAACAATAAAATATGTCTACGCACGTTAAATATTTCAAAATTACAACGTAAAAACGGTAGTCATTCATTTGTCTAAACAGTGAATATCATTTTACAATATAAAAGTGAATAAACTGTCATTGAAAAGTTATGTTTATAAGTCGGATGAATTGGTAATCAATCATGTTTTGTCATTTAATTTACGATTTTTATTTGCCGGAATATAAGTATAACGATTTATTTTTATTGAAATTGACATAATTTTCGGCGCAATCGAGTTTCCTGTACAACGTATAATGATGCATAAAACCAATAACTCTGACCGGCAGCTCTCCAGTTGCTCACCACATGCGGTAGAGTGAGGGTTCATCCCCATGCTCCGGAAAGCGCTGCCAGATGCACGATCCATGGCTAACTTTGACCTTGTATAAAATAAAAACTACTGAGGCTAGAGGGTCGCAATTTGGTATGTTTGATGATTGGAGGGTAGATGATCGGAATACCAATTTGCAGCCGTCTAGCCTCGGTAGTTTTTTTTCAGATCTGACAGACAAAGCCGGAAAAATAGTTTTCTTTTACAGGAAACTAAAACGAAATAAACAATGTCTTGCATTTCCAGTGCAAGTCATGTTCATATTTTACTAACTTCGTTTGCATGTAACCCTTTTGCAGATGCATTGTTGCACTTTATTTTTCCCCGTGTACTTTAACTTATTCAAGAGAAACATCTTCCGAAGGAAAGTAGGTACTAAGTATATTTAGATATTCTATAATTTTCCTTTGGAAAAGTCATCCTGTCACGTTTTAATGTTTGCTTTTGTAGAAATGTATGTAATTACATGTCTTGCTGCAAAGATTTTGTAACCTTAAATTTCGTTACGGTCACCAAATTTAAAATTTTGTTATACCTTGTAATTTAACATTTTTTTATACCTTGTAATGATTACATTTCACAAGAGAAAATGTATTCCTGCATCTGCATCACCACGCAGTGAACATATGTGAGACATGAAATATAGAGAATTCTATATCTAATATTTTAGTCTGTGAAAAAGAAGAATATGCAAAGAGCAACACCTCACAAGAGGAAACTGCTGCCTGGAAGAAGTTTCCAGATTCATTCAAGGCTCAATCATCGTTAGAATTCAGGCAGGATACACACTCATGCGTGCGACACTTGATCACAGGAATAACTTACGGCAGAACCACGCCCTGGATTTTATAAATGGGGTCTTTAGCGGATGTTGCGAAGAGGGAAGTGGCCAGATCAGGAGGAGATATCTAGTAGTCATATACCGAAGTAAAATTGCAAGGAAGTGGCCAGATCAGGAAGCGAGAGTCATACAGCGGAGTAAAAAGAGAAAGTAGTGGAAATGATTTCGGAAAGGGTTAGGATAAAGGAAGGTTGTAGTGAATGATTAAAAGGGGAAGAGGAATTCGATAGCTTACAGGGATGAGAAGCGCTTTGGTGATATATGACTTGACAAATGGTTTGAGTTTTAAAATTCCCATGAAGGCATTACGGAGAAGAAAAATGAAGACTAATATTCCTATGAAGGCGAAAACGAAAGTGTTTTACAAATTAATACTTATATATATATATATATATATATATATATATATATATATATATATATATATATATATATATATATATATATATATATGAATAACTTGATCACGAAGTATATAAAACGTGATAGCTATGTATAAATAAAGAATTTTCCCACGAAGGAAAAAATGAAAAGCGAGATAGCCAAGCACTTTCGGTCTAGTGCGAACCCTTTACTCAGGCACAACTGATCGTACAGAGGAAAAAACGTAGTCAAATTAGGCTTGATATCCAAACTGACATTACAAGATTAGCAATAAGGTCGATTTCACTCTACAGAAACGAGGAAACGCCTGAGGGCAAGATAAGTGCTTTTAGGCAGCCAAACCTTGGGGAGGAGCACACACGTGGTCAACAGATGATTCATCCAGAATAACAATACATTTTGAAAAAAATAAGGAGGCATATACAACTTATTACCATGAAATTTACAAAAATGTTCCCCCAAAAAATTAGTGAAAAGACCGAAAAAAAAAGATTATAAATACATCGAGAAAGAGAGAGAGAGAGAGAGAGAGAGAGAGAGTTGCCTATGTCCGTTAGTCACATAATTTCATGATTAAGTTATGTATTTGTGATTGCAGATTTGTTTTTAATGGAGAATATTACCAACAAATATTTGGTATGGCCATGGTTACCCCTATATCACCTCTCCTTTCAAACTTATATATAGAATTTTTTGTTGAAAGACAACACCTCCCGAATATCAAACCTTGTCCCAAGTTAAAATGGTACAGATATGTAGTTGACATTTTAGTAGTCCTTACCTGTTGGTATCGATGTAAATGATTTATTGTTTAAATTGAAATTAATTTTAGTGCCATCCATAAAATTCACTGTTGAATTGAAAATAACAATGTCATCCCTTCCTAGATGTATTAATTAACATAGAGAATCTTTTCAGTGTAAAGTCAGTATTTATAGAAAACCCACAAATAATTTAACATATGTATATTTTTATTCTGGCCACCATCTTAATATTAAAATTTCAATTTTTTCTTCTATGTTCCTATGTGCTTTGTGTATCACGAGTCCACAACATCTTGACCAAGAAATAGAATACATAAAAAAGATAGGAAACGATCTTCTGCTACCCACCATCAATATAATTGGGATTTATGTTATCAAAAAAAGACTCACAAAAAGTTTTTCATAGTGTTGCTAGTAATGAAAAAGAAATGTCTAAAAATGTACTTAGCATGCCTAACTTTCGTGGATTTGAAACCATAAAATCAATATTTAAATTGTTTAATGTTAATGTAGTGTGCTCTTATAACAATACCATTAAAGATATGCTAATTAAGAATAGTCCCGTAACAAATAACATCATTTACAAAATTCCTTGTAAGGATTTCCCATCCTTTTACGTTGGACAGTCAAGTAAAAATTTAAGTGGTACGTATTAAGCAGCATATGGATTCAGTTACAAAAGCCCCAGACTTCAAATGCACTGTTTATACATCTGAGTGAAAAATCTCATTGTATTAATTGGGGCGTATTAGATTAAAGTAAATTCATTATAATTTAATTATAAGTTGTTAATACTTGTCCAACCTTTTGATCTTGTTTTAGTTTTAAGTTTATTAATAAGCTAGCGTCGTTTTTTCGTATATTTAAGCTTTTTCTTAGTTTGATGAACTCTGTAAGGGAGTCATATGAGTTCG
>NC_087209.1:15527248-15537248 GCF_015104395.2 Macrobrachium nipponense | reverse complement strand
ACTGAAAAAGATAACTGCTTAACTTTCTTAGATATAAAGATAATCGGAGATAATAATAAGTTTAATACTTGTCTATAGGAAACACACCTTCACAGGAATGGGGAATAATTTTTGTAGTTCGTCCTTCATCAATTTTAAACTAAATGCAATCTCCACTTTGGTCCTTTAGAGCACTTAGGTAGGCTGCTTCGATTGGAAATCATTCCACTCTGAAGTTGAATCTTACAAGATTATTTTTAAACTAACTCGTACCTACGGAGGTTTTTGATAAAATGGTAATAAATTTTTCTTAACTGAAACTTCACGGAAAATACCCCTTCCTTTGATGTACTAAAACTACCCATATACGCCACTATTCCATATTTTTTCACAAATAAATAGGAGACCGTATCAAGAAAATTTTTGAAAGAGAGTTCGGAAGTCTCAAAGTTAATCTAATACCTATTAATTCTCTCAAAATAGGCTCAATTCTTAGTCATAAAGAGAATTTACAACCGTTTTATGCGATCCAATATTTATTTACAAATTTACTTGACCGGGGTGTCCCGGTACCTACGTATGATCGACGAAACGCTTGTTGCAAGTTCGATACTTCTATCATTTTAGGAGTGAGCTACAGAACTGGCCCCACAGGATAACAACCATGAATTTTCTTATATAAGAAATCTTGCAGCTCTCTGTAAAATTAAATTAATAAATAATAATAATTGACAATACCCAGCACAGCCATTATATAACGACACTTGAGTCTTTTACATATCAAGCACCTCGTTTCCTTCCCTCAATTCAGTCTATCCTCTACTCAGCTTTTCTTGGCGTAGTCGAGGTTCTGGGCAAACGACGGTCCTACAGCCATTCCTTTCTTATCCTTCGATTGGCTAAGGTTAATGTTCCTTTCTAATCCAAAATTTCGTCAATTTTAATGTCACCCTGTCAATAATTTTAGGTTTTTTAGCTTTTACAATAGGTTTATGAATAACTTTAGATTTTATGTATTCTTTTTTAAAAATATCTAGTAAACTTTAATTATATATTTTTATAAATGTGAATGGATTTTATAGTACAGACTGATGATGTGTCAGGATGGCACGAAACGCATCGTAATAAAACTCTTTAACTGATCTTCTGAGTTTCGGTTACCCTACTGATGACTATAGTATGTATACTATCTATATATTTATATATATAATATTATAATATATATGGTGATATGGATATATATATATAATAATATATATATTATCCATATATGATATATATTAGTATATATATAAAATATATATATGTATTATGTATATAATAATGTATATATATATATTATGTGTGTATTATATATATATATAATTAATATATATATATAAGTATATATTTATATATTATAGCTCTATATGAGATATCTATCGTTAGTATACATATATATATAACAAATATATCGATGATAGTGATATATATTATATATTATTATAGTTTATACTATTACTATTATGTGATTATTAATTATAATAGGATTATCTATATAATTATTATAGATTTTTATATATATACAAATGATATATGATCTATATATAGTATAATAACTACGTCTAATATAATAATATCTATATCTTTATATATAATCTATATGTATATGTAATTAAATAAGTTATATATATATATATTATCTTATAACTATATATAAGATATATATAATATATATACCATATCAGTTTCTTGGAAGAATTGGAATACCTTTGGAATTTTGGGGATTTATATTGAATCGCTTATCTTTGATCTTGTTTTTTTTTTTTTTATTTACCTGACGGTCGGACATACCAACAATGTGACTGTTATTAAACATGAAACAGCTACGTTTAGCCCAACCCCTGGCCTATGGACCAGACAGATGGCTCGGATTTCATGCATTTGTAGTATTAATTCTCTTTGATCTGTTTGGCATTATTCTCTTTTTTTAAGTATTATGTTTTTACTATCATAAAACTTTTATATCTCTTTTCGTTAGGTATGTATAAAATTGATTATAGTCTTTTTTTTGAAATATCCGTCATTAATTCACCCATCTTTATATATATATATATATATATATATATATATATATATATATATATATATAAATATATATGTGTGTGTGTGTGTGTGTGTGTGTGTGTGTGTGTATACACACACACGCACATATATATATATATATATATATATATATATATATATATATATATATATATATATATAGTATAGATATATATATATATATATATATATATATGATATATATATATATATATATATATATATATATATATACATATATATATATATATATATATATATACATATATATATATATATATATATGATATATATGTATATATATATATATATATATATATATATATATATATATAGTATATATATATATATATATGTATATATATACATATATATATATATATATATATATATATATATATATATATATATATATATACATATGTGTGCGTGTGTGTGCATACACACACACACACACACACACACATATATATATATATATATATATATCTATATATATATATATATATATATATATATAAAGATGGGTGAATAATGACGGATATTTAAAAAAAAAGACAATAATCAATTTTATACATACCTAACGAAAAGATATAAAAGTTTTATGATAGTAAAAACAAATACTTAAAAAGAGAGAATAATGCCTAAACAGATACAAAGAGAATTAATATACAAATGCATGAAATCCGAGCCATCTGTCTGGTCCATATGCCAGGGGTTGGCTAAACGTAGCTGTTTGATGTTTAATAACAGTCACATTGTTGGTATGTCCGAGTCAGGTAAATAAAAAAAAAAAAAGATCAAAGATAAGCGATTCAATATAAATCCCCAAAATTCCAAAGGTAATCCAATTCTTCCAAAGTAACTGATATCGCCAAAAGCAGAACTTACATGCCTCGGAATTTCTCTCTTGGAGTGTTTGATGCAAACAAATACAAATACGAGACATTTTTTAAACTTGACGTGAAATATGTGTATAAATCTGGAGTATTCGGTGTTTGTAAGATTCGTCAACCGGTCAAAAGTATAAGTGAACGTTTTACACTATAAGTAAATTTGCAATGATAAAAAAAGCATTTTCATATTTTGATTTATATAGTCTTCATTCTAATTCAATAGTCAATATTCGAAAGACGTATTTGACTCATGGTTCGCCAAAAAAAAAAAAAAATCTTTAACTGATTCATTACGAACTAACTAACGACAAATTATGATCTAACATCCTTCCTAATATTATCCTTCTCACTAACAAAATCCTACTAAAAGATGTAGTAGTGATAAAGTCGCAGCCTTTGGAGAGTTTTCTCGGTGACATCCGTACTTAAGAAATAGTCTGCTTTAAACTCATGACCTGTAAAGACAAGATCTTGTGTCACTTCTTTCAAAGCAAATGCGCAAATCTGCAAGAGAACTGTTGCCAGTAACAGCGGGTGAAGACTAAAGTATTTCAGTGAGAAAAGAGTCTGCTCCCGCCAATATTATGTCCTGAATCAAACTCTGCTGAAACTATGTTACATTTCTCGGTTCAAAAAACTCATAAGTGAATTAAGAAAACAAATGAAGCTGACTGTTGTGCCAAGAACCCAGAACCCAAGAAGTACTGAAGCTTTAGATGCTTCAGGTTAAGTGTAAAGTTGAGGGAATGTCTTTGATGTCTTTTTTATTTAAACCCTAATAAAAAGAATCAATTCATTATGGATCGCTGGGTTTCTTTTGTTAAAGTAAACTTCCATTTGAAACACCGTTTTAGCAACATTATAAATCATGCAAAGTTCTGTAACGTAAAATTAATTTCCACGTCCTTTCCATTCTACTTCATAATAAAGTCTACAAAAGATAAATTCCCATGCTTCTCATGAAAAACATCATCCTTCTGATTTTTTCTGAAGTTACCTCTCTCTCTCTCTCTCTCTCTCTCTCCAGCCAGCGTAACAGCAAAGATAAGGAGATCCTGAGATAAATATTACTACAACCTTTTCTTTATCCTCTCATACTGTAGTGGGGTTCAAGATATTACTTTAAGCTTGTATGATACGATGGAAGACTTATGATGAACGGGAAGGTAAGTAAAAGAAAACAATAGAAAACGAACCCTGAAAAGATGGGGCAAGCTATGAAAAAGGGGAGAGATATTTATGTTTTAGATGAAAGCTGAATAAGAACATAAGGAAATTGACACTAACAGTGTAAAAAAATCCAATGTAAAATATAAGACACATAACATACGGGAATCAAACCCGTACGGTAGTATAAGCAAAGTAATCCAAGTAACCAATCCATGCTATCCATGAACACATTAATATACTATGAATTAAAAAAAATAAAAATAAAAAATAAAAAATAGAAAAAATTCCTTGACTTTTAAACTCACAATAATGACTACTAAATATACATGTAAATTTTTTCTATTTATATATGTGCCCCCAATTACATCTTTGTCTCTTATACCTTTTAGGGAGTGCCTATCAATAGATGATTAACCTCTTTTCGTATTGTGGCTATTAATACGTGCGTTGCGCAATTAATGACTATTCTCTATCCTGTCCATTGTTTCCCGGTTTGTCTGATTTTCCGGCATAATCTGTCTCTCTCTCTCCTCTTCTCTCAACATTTTTACCTTCCAATTAACGTACAGCTAAAGCCTCTTATATCAAGATTTGCTGAATTTCATGCACAAAACTGGAATGACGCGCTTTTACACGTCAGAAAGAGAGACCTTCCGAAATGTTCACAAAAAGCCAGAGAGAGAGAGAGAGAGAAGAGAGAGAGAGAGAGTGAGAGAGAGAGAGAGACTCATTGGTAACTGCAGAAAGTAAATAAAAGGCAGGTGCTTTTCTTACAGAAAGAGAGAGAGAGAGAGAGAGAGAGTACACGGAAGATGCTTTTCTTGAACGAGAGAGAGAGAGAGAGAGACAGAAGAGAGACAGAGACAGAGAGAGATACGCAATTATAAGGGCAGAAAGGAAATAATAAGGTAGGTGCCTTTCTTACAGAGAGAGAGAGAGAGAGATGTAGAGAGAGAGAGAGAGAGAGGAGTAACTTCAGAAAAAAATCAAAAGGCTGATGTTTTTCCTGAGAAACTGGGAAATTGAGCTTTTGTGCATTTATCATTATGAAGTAGAATGGAAAAGACGGGAAAATTAATTTTTCATTGCAGAACTTTGCAGGATTTATGAGGTTGTTAATACGGTGTTCAAAAGGCAGTTTACTTTAACAAAAGAACCCAGCGATCGTAATGAATTGATTCTTTTTATTAGGGTTTAAAGAAAAGTCTTCAAGGACACTTCCTCAACTTTACACTTAACCTGTAACATCTGAAACTTCAGTACTTCTGAGTTCTGGGGTAACTCATCCTTACTTTGCCAGTCACAACACCTACTCACCCTCCCCCACCATTTTTCTTTATTATAAAACCTCCAAACCACTCCCCTCCCCAACCCCACCCCACCCCCCACACACACAAAGCACTTCATTTTCTCCTTCAAACCTGGGAAATATAAATGAAGGATAAGGTTACTCCAAGTACGTAGAGCAGTAAAACAAAGACAGAAAAAAATGTGACTTGTTTTGCTCCTTCCAAAGAACATTCTCTCTCTCTCTCTCTCTCTCTCTCTCTCTCTCTCTCTCTCTCTCTCTCTCTCTCTCTCTCTATATATATATATATATATATATATATATATATATATATATATATATATATATATATATATATATATATCTTTTCAAAGTCGCTCTTCCCATCCGGTAACGGTGTCATAATTCCCGTCGAAGTTGTTCCCCTTTGGCAAAATTTATAATCTTGGTATTATCTCATATCGGGTATCAAGTAATACTATGCTTTTCAAGGATTAGTTCCTAGGCGGAAGTTCAGTAAAGTTGTGGAGAAAAATGGTGAAAAATTAGTTACAACATATAAAAGACAAATGCTTTTACGAGCTTTCGTTTCTGCGAGAATAATCATTATCAGGAAAGAAAAAAACCATGAGATATTGCAATTTTTTTATTTCACCTTTTACGAGGAATAAAAACAAGACCAAAAAAAATCGTGAGATATTAAAATAAGGATTTATGTTTAATTTCACAAAAACTAGATATTATAGATATTAAAGTCCTTTCTTCAACAAGTGTGTTCATGAACAGCAGTACCCTGAACATCTGAAACTCAAAGGAAAGAGGGTCTTCAGAAAGACAATGGAACTGGTTGCTATGGTTACATAATGAAATCTTTATAATTATCCCAATGTCCTTTACCGGTTATCCTTTTCACTGTTTATTTTATCCATTTATGGATATGCAAAATACGTCAGTCGTTCGTGGAGAAACTGACGTGATTTATGGAAATTGAAAGATATTTTTTGTTATTATATTATCACTAGGATTGAAAATAAAATTTAGTGTCTGTGAACTTTGAAAAATATTTTGTTTGCTGGAAACGGTCAGAGCTTGGTGGCAAAACATTTACCGACAAAATAAAAAAAATCAAGTAAGTAACATTCATCTAGGAGGGGGGTAGAAGCCCCAACCAACGCCAATACGATTAACTGTGTATTATTTATTAACATTTGGAGACGCAAATCGTGAGAGAGAGCTGAGAAAAAAAAACATGTCATTGTGTTTCCTGAACAGAACTGACGTCGACATAAACACAAATAGATGAGTAAATAAATAAGAATATAAACCACGACTTACTACCTATATATATTATAATATATATTATATATATCTATATATATATATATATATATATATATGTATATATATATATGTATGGTATGTATGATATCTGGACATGCTTATGTAAATTTGTACAATTCAAGGAAGTACCCAAATTCATACGACACAAAAAAAACGCACACATATACATATACGTGTGTATATATATATATTATATATATATATATATATATATATATACACTACATACATACATATAGTATGTATGTATGTATCTGTGTGTGGGTGTTTTTGTGTCGTCTCAATTTGGATACTTATTTGAAATGTTCAAATTTACATAAGCATACAAGAATTCTTCCTAATTCGTGGATAACACAAAATAAATTCCAACGTATCCTTTACTTTCCAAAAGCAGAACTGCAACGTTACTTCACTCACTTAACTAGAATAAAGAAAAAATTGTAAATTAGCTGACGAATGCATATTACTTATCGTGATACGAGATATGGCATTATGATTAAGGTAGTTGTTACAATATAGCTTTCAAGAGAATTAGATGGGTACAATCTTCTACATTAAAACTGCATCAGAATTAGATGGGTACATTAAAACTGCAAGAGAATTAGAAGTGTACAATCTTCTACATTAAAACTGCAACAGAATAAGATGGGTACAATCTTCTACATTAAAACTGCAACAGAATTAGATGGGTACAATTTTCTATATCAAAACTGCAGCAGAATTAGATGGGTACATTAAAACTGTATCAGAACTAGATGGGTACAATCTTCTACATTCAAATTGCAACAGAATTAGATGGGTACATTAAAACTGCAAGAGAATTAGATGGGTACAATCTTGTATAATAAAACTGGAACAGAATTAGATGGGAGCAATCTTCCACATTAAAACAGTAAAAGCGTACAATCAACTATGAATTTCTTACCACGCTAAGCTTCAAATATGCAGGAATAAAAATGCATATAATAATATGCGCATAAATATACATACATAAGTATTTAATAATTGATATTGATATTTCTAAATGAGAGTAACAATATCTATATATTTCAACCTTCCGACTAAAGTTAGTAGATTTTATATTTGTGATTCTATTGTTATGAAATCAAATTGTAAGATAATCCATAAAAAAATAGTTAACATTTGCAAGTTCAACGTACTCCTAAGTACTTGAACAATTTATAAAATGTCATGACAACTTCTCATAAAATTTTTGTTGTATGAAGTTGTTTCTTGAAGAATGGAATGGTGGACAGATAACTTCATTAAACAACCACTCGGTAAAGAGGCCTTTACTATCAAATAACAAAATCTCGTATTGATCTTTCATTAAACAAGTAGAAAAGGGGCAGAAAAATCGAACTCTTTGTACAACGTATAACGCTGTATAAATCCAACAACCATAACCGACAGCCACCTTTCAGTTGCTCACCAGATGCAGTAGAGTGAGGGTGCGTCCCATGGCTCCGGAAAGCGCTGCCAGATGCACAATCCATGGCTAACTTTAACCTTAAATAAAATGAAAACTACGGGGGCTAGAGGGTTGCAATTTGGTATGTTTGATGATCGGGGGGTGGATGATCGAAATACCAATTTGCAGCCCTCTAGCCTCAGTATAGGAAATGTCCCATGTTTATTCCATCAGTACCCCGCCACTCCAAGCTTCCAGCATTTCCTAGATCTTTCTCTCTTCCTTCCTCCTGATACTTATCAATTATACTCCATTTTCATATACCTATTAACGTCCATTCTTCTAACAAGCCTAAATGATCTCAAAAGTCAATTTCATTATTCCTACTACCTTAGCCATATTACTAGTTCGTCGATGTTTCTACACGTTTCTAACTCTTTCACTTCTTACACCATATGTTATCTGCATATAATTCACTTAAACGACTTCATTTAAATTAACACCCACACTTCGATTCCATAAAGGAGATTTGTCTCAACAATCTCTTCACACGATATCAACGTGGGCCACCGCATGAACCGTGCTTGAGTCGACATAGATGATTGACTTGAATGCCTATAGTAGAAGACAAAACTGAAAACCTGAGGTGCTACACAGGAAGGCAGGATTTTCTTTAACTCTTAAGTTCGTTATTAATTTTCTGCACAACGTACATGAAATTGCAAGGTTTCTGTTTACAACGACGCCAAGAGAGTAAAATACGACGTGCTATCCGCAAGCCCTCGATAACATTTCTAAGGTTATATCTGTAGAATATCTTAATTTTACTTAATGTTCATAATTTTACACTTACAAAAATTTCCTATAAGGTGTACGGTCTTACCTCGTCATACGCCGGAACACGAAATTTGAACAGTACTATTTCCATTTTTTTTAATAATTAAAGAAAAGTTGTACCCTTAGACCAATGCATCTCTTTCGTTCTCAATATTTTAGAAATGAAAAATGATGTGGTTTCATTTTATATGTCCTCCAACCCGTCACCACCGCCACGCACAAAAAAAAAAAAAAAAAAATCCCCTCGGGGATTTGAATGACCGTCTGCCTTTTTCTCGTTCCATATCCCGCGTCACTATTCCAATCCGAATCCAAATCCTTTTCCCTTAATGGATTCCACGAGTCCTGTGACTCCTTCCATTGTGGGAAGGGTCACCCGATCGCCTTTTGGGAATCCGAAGGAATTTTCTCCCTTCTTCTTTCAGTTCCCTGGACAGGACTCTTTCCTTTAATGTTTTCCTTCAAGATATTGCAAAATAAATAAAAAATACTCGCGTCTGTATTGTCAAAAATAACACAAACAAACCACGATTATGATTTATCCAAACAAAGCATATTTCTTTTACGGAAAAAAAAGAATAAACGAACTTCTTATATTCACAAGCTTTTGTTAAACTTATATGCACCATAATTCATTCTTGTAATTTCCTCCAGCCAGAAAAATATAGAAATAGAAACCTAATGATTACAATAGATAGGGGTCTTATTTATAACACTTGAGGATTATTTACATATAATTGATGTGAAGAATAAAACTCTTTGAAAACAGTAAAACCGCAGAGAACTTGACCAGGGTTGTGTAGGTCAATGCCAGACTAATTCCGGAGAAACAATGGAAAATCAGTGTATTCTTGATTTTCGGGAATTGTGAATATCAATGGAAGGATACTCCAACCGAAAGAGCTGCTGTCGATACGAAATGTGAGAATACAACTGACATGAAAGGACAACTTGATAAGAGATGGGAACATGGATGAACGTTACGGTTGTTGA
>NC_087209.1:15491765-15516765 GCF_015104395.2 Macrobrachium nipponense | reverse complement strand
GTCTTTTCGACTTTTTCCCCCCACCTACACAAATTCCCTTCAGTCGTTTATGTCTCAACTGCGACCATTTATTTGATCAACATCCCGAAGTACCATGGTTCTGTATATATCTATTTCCCAGACTTCGCTGTCTTCACATTTTTTTTCCTATATCATACAAAACACAATTATTCATCTTCCCCTAAGCCTGCAGCTGACAACAACTTCTCTCTTTTAAACAATCGAACCAAGAAAGTGTCAAATAGACAGGAAAACAATAAACGGCTCCAACAATAAACAATGATTTAATTTTCTGTGTATTAAACTCTCATACTCCCTAAACCCTTGCATTTAGATTACTCGTCGCAATACTACATTACGAAAGCAACTTGCGATGAAGCAAGGTACTTCATATTGAATTACTTTGCTATTTTTACGTGAAATAATATCAAAAGCACAAGAGAAATTCCGTCCCTTGGAAAGATCAGACAAACAGCTGACAATGGAGTTTAGTGCCTTTCTGCAATTCCGCCTCCTTACTGTTTTCCGTTTCAGGATTCCTTTAATATTTCCATCGTTTCTTCCTCAGTAGATATGATATAAGATTGACCTGGAAGTCAGTCTGTAGTGTGTCATCCGAGAAATATCTGTATATGTGGAAAACCTCTAGAGAAATCCAGAATAAGCGAGCGCCGAGACAGGAAAACGCCCGGTTATTATGTATGTATGTATGTATGTATGTATGTATGTATGTATGTATGTATGCATGCATAGTATGGTATATATAATTAATATATATTTATATATATATATATATATATATATATATATATATATATATCTATATATATCACTGTGGAATGCGGTCCTGAAATGACAGTTTAAAAAAAAAAACGACTATTCAAAAAGTGTGAAAAGTTGTGAATAGAAACCAAGGACAATTAACAGGTCCCAAAAAACCATAAATAAAAATATCGGTTTCTCATTTTAATATCCGGATTAATGTTTGCATCTTTACGTTAGTTCAAAGGAAAAAAAAGATTTGGAAAAAAAAAACTCCAATGCAGACACCATTACCTTCTGCATGGCGTGGACACCGAGTGGTCCTCTTCCTCCTCGTACCGGGAACAAACATTCCCGATGCATCCAACACTCCAGTAATATTGCTTATGAACGCACTGCGCCTTGTTCCTCTGTCTTGCACCAATTTCCCGCTAATTTTCGTCGTCTTAAGAGGAAGACACTTCACCCCGTGAACGAACGAAGTTCTGAGACAATCAGATTCCTCTTCGCAGCTGCGGAAGTCTCGCCGAAAGCTTTAAACTACGCAGTAAAGTTGTATCAGCTCGGCATAATAATCTGGGCACTTCGCTCGCCATGATCTTCTCTAATGGAAGACCTCTTACACTACCTCCCACGTTAGGCCAAGCTAAGCTCGCCCGGAGGTCCTTCAGAGGACCTCTCCTTGAGAGGGCCTCTTTATTTCTCACAACGTACGAGATGGTAGGGATTTGCGGGAACTTTGAGCGACGATGTTTTGTCGTAAATACAAGGTAGGAATTTCGCTCCCCAAAGTTAATATACAGAATGGATGTTTTGCTGCAAGCATAAGATGGCAACACTGCTATGAGTTCACGAGGAGTATTTTGAGGACAGCAACGTGGTCGTTTCTTCCGACACAAACAACAAAATTCTTTTCACATACATATATCCATATGCATTCAGTAATACCTAGAAAATGTTTCGATCATCAAGACCCTGCAAAATGACTTAGCATAAAAGTCCCCTTGCTGTCACAATGGTAAAGACAGATGGTGTTACGGTAGGCCTAAATTCGTCTGTAACACAGAATGCCAAACGTATGCAATGACATGAAACCGACAACTAAATGTACCGGTTACACTCTAATGCGTCTGAGCAACGATTCAGGCTTAAACCAGAGAAATAAACCGTATAATATTTGGTGATAACTTACAAAACATAGGCCATTAAATCTTCAGTTTAGGTTATCCGAAACGATATTTATGTGACACACGCATAGATGGAATGGAAAGGCCAGTTGCGACATTATGCAAAGTTAAGGGGGCAAGACCCTTCAAATATACTCTGGGTATATTTAAAGCATCTTGTTTAAGGGCATACAGCAACATTATCTCCCGAGATTCGTCGAGAGCCGGAAGGTACTTTCTTTTTGGAGTTACACTTTTCGGCGATGTATCTATGTGCGTATGTATGTATCCAATGTAGCACGAAGGAACACGTACTTAAGAAAATACTTAATCCACGGTAGAAAGGTAATGAAACAGGGACTTGGAACAAGTACATTCGTAGTATATTGTACATTTTCAAGTTAAGTGTGAACTTGAAAATGTATAATATACTACGAATGTACTTGTTCCAAGTCCCTGCTTCACTTACCGGTATGTACGTATGTATGTATGTATACACACACAAACACACACAACATATTATATATATATATATATATATATATATATATATATATATATATATATATATATATATATATTATTTTTTCATGTAAATTAGTGAACTCTATAATAATTCATACTTCCGAGCTAAAGTCTTAACACTTTCCACGGAGTTAGGCCTTCAGCCTTCTGCTTTTTCCTCATTTTACTCTTTTCAAGACTGAGCCTGTGACGCCGGGCAACTTATTCTTCAATTCATTACGGCCCGGTTATATAAAGGTACTTAGCTGCCCACATCCCAATGAATAAAAAAAAAAAAAAAAAATTGTTTCAACAGAAATGTACAGAATACTCTAGTATCCTCCTTATGCGGTTGAGGCCAAATTACCGGACGGAACAAACGGCACTTACGTCTTACTTGCTAATGAATGGAATGGTTACACAACTAATAACCGACTAATTAATAGGCTGGGTAGATTTAGCGTCGCATTATGCTTCGCTCATTAATATGGGTACAACGCAATAGTTTACAATTACGCAGGAAAGCTGGACTGGTATATGGCCTCGCACTGTCTTCATTACTCTATGGTTAATGAGAAAATATGTGAATTAATAAGCGATCATAAAATAATATCTCTTAAGATTTGACCTTGAATAAAACCAGACAACAGGAGACAGAAAAATACTTATGAAGAGATGCTTCATAAGCGAAATTTTACTCCAGTAATATGAAACGTACTTCAACCCCAAATGATACAGAATTTATACCTTTCTACCCTTAAGAGCTTTGTAATTATTATTATTATTATTATTATTATTATTATTATATATTATTATTATAGGGTGCTTACATTTCAACTGAGAAATATGCAGTATGAGAAGATTATCTCTAAGTAATATGAAATATATCTTCATAAGTGATACAAGAATTAATACCTTCGTACCTAGTACCTTTATTATGAAGTTTTCATAATAAAACTAATATTGTAATACTTACCTGAACACCTGAATTAGCCCTGGTCACTGACCAGCCCGAACTATATCCCCATATATTTACCCACTAAGTGGGTAATTTTAACTGTCAGCGTTACCAACGCTGCAGGTAAAATCTAGTGGCCAATGCAGTTACCATGTGTGTTTACCATTGGCAACGCTGCCGCAAATACCGGCCACCAGTGGCCTTTCTCCTCAATTGAATCATTCACTATACAAATTGAAGTGGGGATGGAGGAGGGTGGGAATCATTCAGGTGTTCATGGTAAGTATTACAATATTAGTTTTATTATGAAAACTTCATATTGCAATACACTCCCTGAACACCTGAATTAGCCCGATTAACAACATTTAGTCGGAGGCGGGGTCAATCTCATTCAGCCCGACCTGTCCACGGAACATACGCTGGTAACTCATAAGCAACCTAGCATGTATCCTCACCTAGTTATCTAACTCAGAGGTGAGGATGTTTGCAAAGAAAGTACTTCAACATCAGTGTTGAGTCTAAGGTACTGTCTAAGTCAGAAGTACCTCCCATGTGATAAGCTATACTTCTTATTCATGGAGGTAAAAACAAATCTTCTCACCTGGTTGTCCAGCTCAGTAGGTGAGGATGTTTGCAAAGAAAGTACTTCAACGTCAGTGTTGAGTCTAAGGTACTATCTGAGTCAGAAGTACCTCCCATGTGATAAGCTATACTTCTTATTCATGGAGGCAAAAATAAATAACAAATCTCCTCACCTGGTTGTCCAGCTCAGTAAGTGAGGATGCTTGCATAGGAAGTACCATACCGTCGGTGTCGAGTCCAAGGTACTGCCTGAGTCTGAAGAACCTCCCATGTGGTATTCTATACCTCTCATGTATGGAGGGGAAATGGTGAACCTCCCATGTGGCTATGTAGCCTCTCATGTATGGAGGAGAAGTCGAGTGTGCAGGACCTTCAGTTCTCTACTGCTCACTGATGTAGATGACTTGTGCTGAAGAAGTAGTAGTTATTTCAACATGACCATTGGGATCTGCCTAACCTCAAGGGCCTAAGGGACAATAAACTCTGTCTAAGCTTGACCAACAGAAACACTTAGAGTTCATTAGACTATCACTGCCGCCCTCCCTAAACTTCTATCACCATAAATTTCATTTAGACTATCACTGCCTCCCTAAATTTCTAACACCCTGAAGTTCATTTCGACTATCACTGCTTCCCTAAACTTCTCACCCTAACTCTACCAAGCCAATTATAAAACCGAGTTACCGCAACGACGGGAGTCACGGACCCCGAGAGTAACCTCTGAAGAAACTGAAATTCCTAAAGGTACGGTGTTGTGAAAAACCACAACAATTCTCAAATAACCACCTGCAGAATCGCCGACAGCGAAAACATCCTCCGCAAGCCAAAGGGTAGCCCTCCGCGACACCTATGCGCCCTTGGATTGACTAGAACCCCAATTTCTATTATGATTGTCCGATAGCGCAGAGGCAATGATTTTAACAATAGTCCCTCCTCTCCTTGACAAAAACATAGCATAACCCTCAGAAATGTTAGTCTGGTATGCAAACCCCGTCGAAAAAACAAACAAAGTGAAGAGGTTATCAAACAGTCCAGGCTCAGAGAAACACCCATCAACTCTCACCACATCACAGAGTGGGCGGAAGGCCGTCCCACTGGCTGTGAAAGATGTCTTCCCAAACTACGAGCCTCATGATCCGTAACCCCAACCACACGAATCAATGAAGGAACCCAATAGAGAAAAACCTCAACTGACTCGTAAACCGGAAGTCGGACTCCGGCAGAGGAGTTACTCTCTACCTTAACAGAAAAGTGATGATAGCTTAGTCCTTTCCCCAAAAAATTGCCAGACTTGCCGCAACCAGACTAGCCTACTTGATGTTTGAGACTGCTGGTTTGGTTGAATACAACGTATCAAACATTACTTGAATTAACTGAGATTCCTCCGGAGCCTGGAATGCGGAAAGAGAGAATGGACAAAGTCCACAATCCGTTATACTCGCTTCCTTCGCCAGAGAAACAAAAACCCACAAATAGCAAACGAGTCTCCCCTAAAAGGTATCTATCCTCTGTCAAACCTGTCCGGACAAACCGAACAGGAAAAAGGAGAAAAACCGAACCCACCTCCCCCCCCCCCACAAGAGCAGCCAAGAACCCGGAACCTACTACGCCTGGGTGCTCGATACCAAACGACATACAAGATCACATCAAATCTGAGCCTACCGATCCGATTTGCGCAACGATATACCAACAAGAAAATGATAAACTCCTGTGCAAGTCGTACTCGACTGCGCAACCCACACTCCCCCCCCAGACACGATGACGTAACCCTTCTGTCCGACCGCTGTCCAGGCCCTCAGAAGAGCGAAGCCGAACTGTCACTAGTTCCGCGAAACCTGGAAGAGTTAGGTACTCGACTGCGCATACCCTCCCTACCCAGTGACGATAACGTTACACCTGAACCGAATATACCTTGGGCTTGGCGATGAACGCCCACCCATGCAAGTCACTCCCTTACTGTTGCGCCAAACGTGTATCAACCAAGACGATGACCTAACCTTGAACCAGTCTCACTTAACTATGAAACTCCGCACTCACCAGTGACAATGACACGACCGGGACCGGGACAACAATAGGCGAGCCACACACCTCTAAAAGAGTTAAGAGCGAAGGGTCACAAACGCGATCCAACTAACCCCCGTTACCAATACTAATCCTAGACTGGAGTCCGGAGCAAGTGAGGGAAAGAAGTATCCCCAGTAGACACGGAATCGAAGTCGAACCCACCTTGAAAACCCTTTGAGGTGGAACCGAAAAAACAGCAGGAAAAAGTTGAGAAAATAAGGAGAGAGAAGTCACTACGAGTAACCACCGGAGCACCTAGCGCTGACATTGTGCAGGTGGAGAACCAAGTGTGCGATACATAGTGCTTTCATAACGGGTTACGAACTGCGGAAGCAATGGGAGCCGCAGAAGGAAATTACCAGCTACCCTAAGAAGGGGGCCGAGGGCACAAAAGGTGCTAACTACGATGCAGACGAACTCCAACCAACGGCCGTAGCCACCCCCCCCCCACCCCCCCCCCCCCCCCCCCCCCCCCCCCCCCCCCCCCACCCCCCCCCCCCCCCCCCCCAGCAATTACCGCAGTAAGCATGTTACGTCTCACACACCTAAGGTATATAAATGGGAACGAAGAAGGAAGATTACTAACTACCCTATGAAAGGAGTGGGTGGTGACAACCGGTATCAATACAGTCAACGATGGCGCAGATGAATCTCCAACTGCCGTAGCCTGCTAAAAAACTACGGAGGACACATACGTCTTAAAACAAGTAAGGATGAAAATACGTAGTTGCGGATACCGCCTTGAAGCATCAACAGCAGCGCCTGAGAACTACAGGACCCGTGAGAGAGAGAGAGAGAGAGAGAGAGAGAGAGAGAGATTGAAATCCTCTCCAAATTTCAGGATGAAACAATGAAACTCTGGTTCTGCTGAGATATTGGCAAATAAAAAAAAAACAGGATGAGGGAGAAGACTCCGAAGCAACATCCGAAGAATGAGCAGCTAAAGAAGATTGTGTAAAGACATCATAAGTTTTAACCCAAAAAAAACTGGGCGAGAGAGAAAACTAGACCGACTCTGTTCCCCAAGATAATCTGTGAAACATTAGAAATTCAGGAAAATTATCAAGACGTGATCGTGAATATAGTCCGTATTGAAGCTACAGTAATTCGATTTACGATGGTGGGGTTAGTATTTAAAATCGGCACTACATGCAAATAAGTCTTCCTATATCTCTCGCGAAGCTGGCGTAGGCAGCATCGTGCCTCAGACAGCGAGATTGTTGGTTTAAAAAATAGATTTAGGCCAAAGGCCAAGTATTGGGACCTATGAGGTCAGTCAGTCCTGTAGGAAATTGACAGAATAGTTTGGTTTGAAAAGGGTGTAACAGGAAGAAAAAACCTCTCTTTTTGCATAATAAGTCAAGTGTTAGGAGAGGGTGGAAAATAGGATGAAGAGAGAATATGAAATCAGGAGAGAGAGAGAGAATTACAATCGTCTGGGATGAAGAGCGGATATGAAATCAGGAAAGTGAGAGAGAGAGAATTACAATCGTCTAACATCTCCACCTCCATAAACTGCACCCTCTTCTAAGTTAAAAAGGTATTATCTTAATGATAATATACTCGTATAACTGGTACAGCTATGAACAACCGAACGAGAACTTGTTGCTAATGCGATCGAATCGTATAGCAACATCACTTTATTGTATTCATCCGCGTGCGACGGTAATTACTGTATTCATGTTATAAATGTAGCTGAAGCTGATGAGGCAATATTACGTGCATCAGCAACCTGAACAGATGTCCCAAGCTTTTGTATTAACTCAAACGCAGCCGTGATAAAAGAAAAGTAATAGCATGAAAGAGCTCATTACTGTTTTCACACCAACAAAGGATTAATAAAGTGTATAAAGTGCAAGGTTCGTAATACCTATGAAAACAAGTGAAATCGAACGGAATCGCTAAATTTTACGCCATCTAACCTGAGGGAAAAACTAGCTTCCAATGAGACTTATATATATATTAGTGAAATTTTGGCCTTAAATTACATCGTAAGACGAACAGTATGACTTCGTTCCACAAGTTAAGTATCCACATATTCATTAATATGCTAACTAGGAAAAAACAACAAAAACATTAGCCGAGACCAAGTGATATGGTTGAATCTGGAGCCAAGGAAACAGACTAGCCGGCAAACCATTGTCTGTCTAAAGCCACGCCTTCTTACAACAGCGCTGTTTGACGGCAAAGCTTTAGTAATTGTAATTTGATTGAAAAGTAATAAATTAATATTTTACGGTAATTAAATTAACTTTATTAGGGCTAATATTAATTTCAGTTGTCACTGTAATTTGATAATACGACTGGTAATTATTTGTAACTGTAATTGACATAAGCACAATGTAATTACTGACGGCATTTAGTCTGTTAAACGTATGAAGACGTCATACATACGAATTCCTTATATTTGACATCTGATATGCCAACAGATACCTTATTGACCAAGTTGAATGTCAACGTTGTTTTGATACGTCTCCTTCAAGACGTTTGTACAAACATGGCATAAGTGAGGAAGTGTTGTTACGTTAGTCACGCTAGCCAATCAGGACAGAATGATAGATACGGCGACGCAAACCAGTATTTGTCATTAGCTGATTCCAGAGTGAATGACTGCCGAGTTAGTTTATACTACGCTAATATGATAAACATAATACAATTTTTATCAAGCTTTAGTCGGACAGAATCGGATCTTCATTCTGTTCGATTACATTCATATTGAATTATCCTAAGATCGGATTCTCGTTCGTTTTCAATTACACCTGTACTGAATTATCCGAAGTCAGAATGCCTTGAGCCTACAACGTTAGCCATTAAAAAAAAAAAAAAAAAAAAAATCACTCTACCGATATGTGGTACCGTGAATACTTAGGCTAGGCTAGGCTACTGTATATGCATACGATATATCATCGTGAACACTAGGCTAACCGTAGTTAATTTTATTAGACTCTCTACATACTGGATTATCGTAAGTCAATATGCATTGAACAGAGAATTAGTTGATATTAACAATTATCGTATCGTATAAGTAGAGGAAAGTAACCTTAAACCCTTCAGAACCCGACAGACACCGAAACCAGATCTGAAAGACCAACCCATGGCCTAAAAGCTTCTGATGCAAGTAACTCGAAGCAGGAAAAAACCCAAAGAGGCTCTAAGGACACTGTCGCTCTATAAACTACTACTTATAATGGAAAACCAACCCTAAGAAGCTCCGCACTTCTCTTCCTAAACACTATTTAGCATGTTATCCCCTACTCGTCTGTATATGACCTAATTTTTTTTTTTTTTTTTTTTTTTTTTTTTTTTTTTTTTCATCCTGAGAACTTACACATCGAGAGAAGGGGAATCTGCTGCCAACACTGCCTGCTCGCGCCGGGGGGGCCGGCAGAACCTACCCACTCGGAGGCTTGTGTTCTCCATTACCCCCAGCACAACCCGTTAGGGCTGGTTCTGGAACAGGCAGGGGGGCTGAAAAAGAACGATTAGAATCAACTATACTACTAATACCACTATCTCTCATTTTGGTTCAAATATTCGTCAGGCTAGAATATGCTTAACATATGACCTGTCCACTAATTTCTAGAATAACTAACTAATATTTCCTTGTCTCCTGACCAAGACAACATCTCTGACTGGTATTGCACTGAACCTTCCTACACGAAATAACAAAAAGAACGTCGATCATGTGTGAGGGTACTCATCCTACGCTTGAAGGCGTGCAGAGCCGATGAGCACCAATATCCAGCAGTAGGAGGCTCGATCGTCGTAAAAGGCTCGATCGTCAAACTGTAGATGAAGCAGAAGCAGAGGCGTTTGCAGACGGCGACGACGTTTATTTTCTAACTTATCCATAGCGAGTATAAAAGTGCTATCCAAAGTAAAACGGGAGAAAAAACGTTAATAACAGTCCAAGGTCGTAATCTGTATCCAAAATACGAAAAACTCTTTGAGTGGGGTCGGGCTAAATGACCAAAAGTTCGCCTGATGTGGGACTGATCCGCACAGCATGGCGAACAATAAACAATTGAGGAGAAAGGCCACTGGTGGCCGGTATTTGCGGCAGCGTTGCCAATGGTAACACAGGTAACTCATTGGACTAGATTTTACCTGCAGCGTTGGTAACGCTGACAGTTAAAATTACCCACTTAGTGGGTAAATATATGGGGATAGTTCGGGCTGGTCATGACCAGGGCTAATTCAGGTGTTCAGGGAGTGTATTGCAATATTATTATTAATTATTTATTATTATTATTATTATTATTATTATTATTATGAAGGTAGGAGACCCTCTCTAAAACATGTTTTGTTAAAGATGATGGCAGCATCATGGAATTGAATTTTATATATGGTCTTTTCAATTCTTCGTATTATTCTCTTCTCATCAGGGCTGATATTTGCTAATAGCTGGCCGATGTTCATATCTTGGTTAAAGAAATGTTCTCTAAAAATACTAATTTATTTCTATAACAAAAGCGGCGTATGGTCGCCGTAGGGTTTATCAAATCTTAGTCTGGACGTTGTCTAAGGGCGTAACGGAATTCCAACGTTTCAACCGTATCATCGGTTCATTTTTCAAGGAAGGGTGAGCGTGAACTGATTGGAATTACTTACTTACTTAATGGGGGGGATAGGGTAGGATAGGGACTCCCGTAGGTCCCTGGGAAGGAAGGTAAGATCTGGAAGAGGTAATATATGGGCTAAAGGAAGGTATTAGTGAGAGAAGTTAGAATAGGACAGACCTATTTGTCACTACGTGAGAAGAATGTATATTAGGTTACGTGTTTTTGTCCTGGATTGAATCCAGAGTCATCGGTGGTGTGACTCGTGAGTTGGGAAAGGTTGTCTATTTATCTATTCGTGTGTATCTGTGTCCTCGTTCAATTTTGGATCGTCCTCTCCCTCCCACCTACAGAGGGGGGGCGGGCGGTTGGGACTCCGACCACTGGGGTTCTTGCAGTTTTCTTCAAGAGCTTATTCTAATGTGTTAGTATTTCCTTAATTTTAAGGTTAGTATCAGAACTGAGAGATTTTATTTTAATCTTAATTCTATATTTACATATATATGCACATACATATATATACATATACATACATATATACATATATACACATATACACGCACATACTTTTTTCTTTCTTTTTCCTCTTTTTTCCTTTTCTTTCTTGTTTTTCCTCGGAATGGAATTGGTTGTTGTTGTTTAGGATTAAGCTGGCTTTATGCCAGCACGGGCTCTTGCTCATAGAGCAGCCCGTAGGTCATTTGAATTTTTTTTTTTGGATGTGGAAAGGTGATTTTTAAGGATATGAGGTGAGCCTTTATTTATGATTCTATGGGTTATGCACGTGAAATGGTATGATTTGAAAAGGAAAGGAAAGGTGAACAGGCAAGGTTACAAACCCCTTTAAACCCTAAGGTACCCATTAGTAGGAGATAAAGATCGATAGTAGCGAGTCCTGGCGAGTCAGAGATAGCCAGTAAGGAAAACGAAAAATTTATAGTCGTAGAAAAACGGAAAAAAAAGCACATTAATCTATGGAGTTCAAGTACCATATTTCACTTAACGACAATAGCATAAACAGCGCCGATCGTTAGTGATAGAGATTCGGCGAGAGAAAAACGAAATATTATAAGTTCTAGAGAAAGCAAAACAAAAGTAAACAACAGCTTAAGCGGTAGTTTGAGTGACAGTTGAAATATTCGGTCGTTAGACGTGAGGCGGCCGAAAAACGGAGGGGAAAGGAGGATTGTTTAGTAAAAGAAAAAGCAGTTAATGCTATAAACAGCACTTTTATTCGAAGGAGGTCATCTGGAACTGATCTCTAGGTCCAACAGAACGTGGACGAGCTCAGAGAACAGTTGATGATCGTTCTATTGCAGAATGGGTTATTGCCTTCGAGGAGTTCTGAATCGAAATTCAGATTGGAGGAAATCATCTGGGAGGGAGATCTCAAAGTTGAGGGCTTCCTGGAAGATCTCTGTAAACAGTCGGTCGTTGTAGTAATGGTTGTTGAGTAGAACTCTGTGAATGAAGATTTTGAATTCGTCGTAGGTCATCAGGAGCTTGTGAATTCCTTGTTCTCCTACGAACCGGAATTCACTTCCAGAGGCGACTGATCTGAGTTTCGGTTTGCAGGTCTGGATTTCCATGTCTTGCTTAACTGGGAACTCCTCTGTTTGTGTTCCAGCTTCGGCATACAAAGCGGGAGCTTCTGTGATTGTCTCGACCTGCATATCTTCAACTGGTTGTTCTGGTTGTTCTGTCTGAGTTCCTGCTTCAACACGAGCAGGAGTCGACGTCGTCGGCGATGCGAAGGCTGGGGGAATAACCTGAGGGGTGGGGGGGGGGATTGACTGAGGGGGTTGAGGGAATATCCTTAGGGGTCGGGGGGGGTTTGGAAGGGGTTTGGGAATTGGAGGTTGGAGGGAAGGAAAGGATGAGGGGTTTGGGATATAATGGGACGTGGTTTTTTGGTTAAAGGATGAGGAGTTTGTGGTGGATTGGAGGAGGTAGGGGTTGGTCCCATGGTAGGATCAATCCTTGTTGGTTGGCTTGGAGGTCGTCTTGGGGGCGGCTGGCGATCTTGAGGTCTTGCAGGTGGTGGAGTTATGCCCTTTATCCTCCAGAATCTTCTCCAGCTGACAGGGCATCCTCTGAACCATGGCCATGGTGAGACTGTGACAGTGGGGCATCGGGCAACAGTGTGGCCCTTTGATTTGAATTTCTGGAGGCAAACGTCAGTTTCATGTTTCAAGCTGCATATTCCGCAGACGTGGTAAGGGAAGTACATTCTCTCCTGTGTGTCCGTACTTCTGGCACTTGAAACATCGAAGTGGCTCAGGAACGAAGGCTTCTGTGTGGTAGGTGCCGAGGATTCCGAGATCGATGAAGGGAGGGATATTACCCTTAAATGTTGCCTCCACCTTCAGGTTTCCTCAGTCGTAGCTGCGTCCTTTCTTACTGTGCATCTTGATGCACTCAGGATATTGGTAGCTGGAGAATTCTTTCGATGGGAATGTATCTCGGGACTTTACAAATCATCCCTTTTGTGATTTTATCTGCAGGATCTAGGAGAAGGCAGGAGGGGTCGTTGCTGAGGAGGTCGGCTGAATGCTGTCTTTAGGGGAAATTATAAATTCCCCTTTCAGATTAGGTCTGGCATGAAGTTTTGTTTTTTCTTCGGGGTGTTTATTCTCCAATGCTAAAACAGCTGCATATGACGATTGGCCTTGCGATTCTATTGCCTTGAACTTGGGCAGTGTGGAGGTAGGAGTTTGCAAGGGGTCGAAGTTTGAGATGGTGTCGAAGGCCCAGGGACGTTGATGATGGTCTTCAAAGCTTTCTTTCGTTTCTTCTGTACCATCTGAAAGCCCTGCTCGTCAGGGGAGGGCAGGTCCACCAGCGAGGGGTCGGGAGACGACGGTCGCTTCTCTGCCATCAGTAAATTACCGTTAGGTCTCTAAAAATAGCTTGAATGAGGCAAGGATTACGTAGCACGCCTGTGCGCGACTATTACGTAACTAACTGATGGAATGGGGTCGTTCGGCGGTATTTATTGTGTCCCGGGTGCTCTGTCTGGTGAGCGCTGAGTTTTCATTGGCTGAACAGAGGATTAAGTCCCTGAGTCAAGCCGTCTTGCAGAGGTGGAAGCTCGCACTGTTCTTCGCGTGCGGACGCTGGAGACCGTGAGTGTAGTATTGGGAATGCCTGGATATAGGGGCACCTGATTGGTCCGTTCGATCGGCTCTGGGTTGCTGGCGGGCGGCGTCTTACGCGCCACCGTCGGGAGGAGTGAAGTCTCTTGAGTGGTGTTGAGGCTGGGTCTTTCCTTCCCAGTAACATTAATATGAATTTTGCTTTACGCGCATTCAGAATTTGCGACCCCGAATATATAGGCGGTGAACTTATCACGACTACTTTTAAAAGTCTTAGATATCCCCCTCACTTCATTGAGAAAGCAATTTCGCGAGTAAGGAAGTCGTTTTATGGATTTAGAGGTAATACCAAGGAAAAACCAAAAAGATATGTGTCCCTTCCCTTTAGTCTAGAAGTGAAGAATATAAGCGGGCATATAAACAAAAGTCAAAAGGAAACCAAAATTGTGCTCAAATATGAAAATACAATAAGATGCACCCTGGTAAGAAACAATAACAATGATAAAAATCCCATAGTCCCAGGAGTTTACGAACTACCGTGCACGGATTATAATAGTAAATATTTTGGCGAGAGTGGACGGGGACAAGATATGCGTTTGGGCGAACATAAGCAAGCTTATGAACTAAAATCACAAAACAGCGCAATAGTAGCACATGCATTCAGGAATGATCATAGACCCAACTGGAACGAGGCTAAAATTACCTTTAAAAGTAACAATGAAAATGTCAGACGACTAGTCGAGGGAGCTGCAATAAGTTTAGGAGAATCATTCAAAGGAAACAAGTCTTTAGTCAAAGAAGACCAATTTGTTAATTTTTATATTACTAGTATGTTTTTAAAAGATTTTAACTGCAGGACAGGCTCTGTTTTTCTTTCTCCTGATGCTACTTCCGCCTTGCCTCTCCCTGTCCAGGTAACCGATGCCCCAGGGGAGTCTGGTTACTATGCCCAATCTACGCCCTCGGATGAAGGACTTCCTGCAACGTTGCAACAACCATTGATTGCAGAGATCCAACAGAATTGCAGCCAGAAGGATTGATAGGGGTAGAGGAAATCACCTAGTTGGAGTTAACTGCCCTCTTTCTTCATCACTGGCCCATTAACGAGCTAACGACGGTGTCAACGATCTTCAAGACTCTTGTTTTAAATTTACCTCTGTACATGTTGTAACTAATTGTTCATTTGGACTGAAGATGCCAGGGAAGGGTTCGAAAGCTTTTTGTAAAGTCTTAAAAATTAAACCACGGACTCTTAACACTTTGTATTATTGTGGACCCTTTAGAACATTATATATCTCACGATAGAGAGTTTTTCCCTGTTATTATTATTATTTATTATTATTATTATTATTATTATTATTATTATTATTATTATTATTATTATTATTATTATTATTATTATTATGATTAAGTGCTCATACTCTTACTGAAATGCACCATATGCGAAAACTATCTCTGGCAACATGCAATTTATTATGACAAATGATGCCAGAAGTTCTACCATTTTTATCTTGAGACTCTTTGTTATCCGCTTCGTAAATTAAACAATTTAAAGCACCTGGGACGGTCATTCATCATCATTTTGTCATCCCGTGCACTAAGTTCCCCAAAATCCAGGTGAAATTCATACTGGAACATCAAGAGTATTTTGTTCACGGGAAAATGTTAATATAACTAATGTATGCTGTTGCTGTCGCATTCACTGTTGCATTTTATGGAAATGAAATTAGTTTTAATCATGTTAAACGTAATATTCCTTGCTTTGAGATGCCAATGGACAATAATAATCTATTTATATGTACTTACATTTATCTCATATGCAATATTCTGATTTATAGGTCCTCTCTCTCTCTCTCTCTCTGGCTACGTGTCTATCTCACGCTGCAATATCATTTAACAAAAAATCTTCTCCCTTCCACCCATTCACGCATTTTGTCTGCGAAGGAGTACTACTTATTTTTCAAAGTGGATGGATTTTCCTAACAATTAAATTTCCAAGGCAATGATATTTCGCCTCCTCATTTCTCTCTCCTCTCTCTCTCTCTCTCTCTCTCTCTCTCTCTCTCTCTCTCTCTCTCTCTCTCTCTCAAAAATACATTTTCATTACCCTTCTAAAATTTTCTTCAACTGATGCGAATTCATGGGACGTCATTTACCCAATGACATTCCCTTCAAATGTTTCCTTCCCGAGGGAACGTTCTCTCTCTCTCTCTCTCTCTCTCTCTCTCTCTCTCTCTCTCTCTCTCTCTCTCTCTCTTAATATTCTTTCCTTCCCGAAATTGTACAAAGACATTCATCAATTTCAGGAAGCATAGAACCTCCAAGGAACTTTACTCTATTGCTTCATACCGGTGACGAAGTTTTTTTTTATCAACATTATTATTTTTACTCGCTGAACAAATATTTTTGTTGTGGTGTTGAAGCGCTGCTTTTGTAGTTAGCTATCATTATTCTTTAGTACACTTTTTCTAACATAGCTGTTTCGTACTATCAATGTTATCAGGTATTTTATGTAACGCAATCAGCGGGGATAGTATGAGCAACACCACTGTTTTATTAATCTTTTATCAATAATAAACAATTGTCATTTCTATTACACTTCTAATAATTTTTTTTTTGCAATATCACTATTATCAGATACTTTGTATCACAATCAGCTGGGATAGTATAAGCAACACCACTGTTTTATTAATCTATTATCAATAATAATCTAATAATCGATTATTATTTCTATTGCTTCAGTATGATCATTACTGTAATTGCAATTAAAATTGTATTTTTTGCAGTGTTACCTTCTTGGAAGTCATTAGCTTTCACAGCATCAACATTAAAAACTAAACTCTTTATTTTATTTTATTTTTTTTATTTGTTTTATTTTTTTTGCGTTCTTTTTATTTCAAGTCTTCCGAAAGGTGGCGACTGTTCGAGGGCTTCCCACTAAAGATACACCGCTTATCCGCAGTCTGCAATTAGAGCAGACTTGTGTTAAATTCCCCAAGACGAGACAAACAGCCAAAGTTTGTGTAAGCTCAAACAAATAACGTCATTGGGGTCGTTATAATATTTTCCAAGTGAGCCTAACAAATGCAGCTCCTCAGTTTAGGAAATCAGCTTTATATTTGCGTTTTATACGCCGTGCGTTTTAGTAGTTATTCTCAAACCCTTGATGGGACAAACTACTACGTTTTGCTTAAGCTCAAAGAAACATCGTAATTGAAATATGCATTCTTATTTTTTATTTACTTTTTTTTACCGAAATACAGCTTCTGCGTTCAAAAAAATAAAAGGAGGCTTTTATTTATATGCTGTTTTAGAGCTAACCGTTTTCATAATTTAGTTTTAAACACAATTTCCTCAAAACTTATCTTTAAAGTTAGAAGTTTGTAAAACCAGGCTTTCAAAGCGATGCCTGACTGCCCCTCAATCTTTAAGACTTCCATTGTCTATTAAACAAAATGTCTATCTATGTGAGAGAGAGAGAGAGAGAGAGGAGAGAGAGAGAGAGAGAGAGAGAGAGAGAGAGAGATCTGCAATACGCCTAAATCGGCATAAAACAGCAATGATCGTGAATACTGATCTGACCTGTCATCACCATTTATTATTTTCTAATTGATCGTAAATCTTCCATTTGGATAGCTCATTATTGTCATTATCACAAAAGGGGAACTCGCAAACTTCAAAGAAAGTAATGAGAAGCTGTAGGGTAATTACTTAGAAATCTGATTAATGTTAATACAAGACTTATGAATATGAAAAGCTATGGAGGGGAATTGAATGGAATATAAAACTTGGGCCAAAAGCTAAGCGATGAGACCTATGAGGTCGTTCAGTGCTAAAAGATAGAGTAAAAAAAAAAGAAAAGTTTGAAATGTGTAACAGGAGGAAAGCCTCGAACTCCCACTACGAAACAGTTGTTAGGACAGGACGAAAAGATGGAAGATAAAGAATATGAACGGAGGTATAGTAAAAGGAATAAAAGGGGTTGCAGGTAGGGGCAGAAGGGACACTACAATGGACCTCATGTAATGCTGACAGTGCACCGCGTGACCTGCTCCAACGACAATACCCTCCCCGTTTCCCTATCGGGTATGAAAGGCTGGGGGACAGATATTCCTTATCACCATGAACGATGAAGTAATTGTGATACCAGACGAATGTGAAGAACAAGAGAAATTCCGCAAGAGAGTATCTAGGCTTTTCGCAGGTAACAGAATATATAAACCCGCATGCATCCCGACACTGAGAGTAAATTCATACGTACTCTGTTACCAAGCGAAAGAAACAAAATAGGCGCCTTTGTGTACATACATTTTGAACCGGGTTTCTTCTGTGGATTATGTATGTATGTTTAAAGGAAGGCTTTGACATTCATCCCTAATATATGATATTTCACTTCCTTCACGGTCTACGCGTGATATATTCAAGAAATAGCGCACATAGTGAGAGAAGTGATGGACTCCTAAGGAGGCAGGATGCAACCCGGAACCCCACACTATAAAAACTACCCAGTCGAAAAGGATGACTGTGATAGTATTATATATATATATATATATATATATATATATATATATATATATATATATATATATATATATAGATATATATTATATATATATATATATATAGATATATAATATATATATATATATATATATATATATATATATATATATATATATATATATATATATATATATATATATGTATATATATATATATATGTATGTATATATAACAATAATAACAAGAAAATCCACCTAAAAAGCATCAGTAAAAAAGTAAAAGAAATAGAGAAATGAAAAATATCACTAAGAATATCTGTAATTATAAAAATTAATAAGAAATCGGAGAAGCGTCACTTAATGCTGAAATCTAATATGGCACAAATTCGTAGAATAATTTGAACGGTGAAAAAAATAAGACATCTATCTGAATATTAATGAAAAATGTGACGAAGCCATACAGACGACAGTTGATCAAGTCTATTTCGAGATCTGATATGACTGGAAATCCACATTTCTTATTTTCTCATGAGTTCCACAAAAGAGCTGATTAATGACGGGGAAGAAGGAATGGACGAGATTTGAGCTCTCTCTCTCTCTCTCTCTCTCTCTCTCTCTCTCTCTCTCTCTGTATATATATATATTATATATATATATATATATATATATTATATATATATATATATTATATATATATATATATATATATATATATACAAGGAGCTGAAGGAGACGTCATGTACTAGTAATTGTCCATTTATTAAACATAGCTGACGTTTCGAGGACACAGCCTCATTTTCAAAGCTGAAAACGTAATTATAATATATAAAAATATTACAAAGACTTAAGAATTAAGAAATTTACACTTTAGAAAATATTTACACTTTAAACAAAAATTAAAAAATTAAAAAAAAAAATAAAATGCAACAGACAGAATGAAAGAAATAGACCGCTACCTTTCAGGACGGGAACCGAGGACCTAATGACATAAAAAACAGAGACAGGGGAACACTCAAGACAGTACAGTGTTGTGGATCTAGTTTGATTGTTTAAAGAAGGAACAAGCTTCTTAATATATAACGATTCGGTTATTGCTAATTGATGAGGTGAGGTGGCTCTGGAGAGAATTTTAAAATGTTTATATTCAATATGTTGTTTACATTTTTCGGCATGTTCACGTACATTAGAAAATTCAGGATTAGTTAATTTATTGCCTGTTCTGTAACTAACTCCCCGATGACAATCAATTCTGACTTTTAGTAGGCGACGAGAAGCCCCCGTATATTTCCCCACCTTACATTTGGGGCAAGTATATAAATAAACGACATTGGAAGTCATCAAGGAGCTTAGTTTGTCTTTATGTTTAAAAAGAGAAGCAATGGTTAACGGGTTCTTTGGTATAACTCTACTGTTAACTGCCGGAAGGTGTCGGTGAATAAGGGCATTTAACTGAACATAAAAGGACTTATGAGTAAAAGGAATACTGAAGTAAAATGCCAACTTGGGGACAGTAGGAATGTTAAAAACAGGAACAAACTTACGATTAAGAAAATTATACAATTGTTTAAAAAAAAGCTTGGATGGGTAGCAATTTTCTAAAAGATACTTTTGGAGAAATGAGATTTCTTGGTGGAAACCAGACCAAGTGGAGGATAAAGTATAGGCCCTGTGGAAGAGAGTACTTAAGGAGTTTAGTTTGAAATTAAAATGACAACTGCTATAAAAATTTGTACCTAAGCCAGTAAATGTTTGTTTTCTAAAAATAGAAGTACAGAAGCCCTGCTCGTTACGGGACACAAGTATATCCAAAAATGCAAGTTTATTATTTTCTTCGTAATCGATCGTGAACTTATGTTGGGATGGGCTACATTGGCGTATTCAAGAAACTGATCGCTTGCTCTTTATTTCTAAAAAGTAAGAAGGTGTCGTCTACGTATCGTTTGTAAAATAACGGCAGAAAAGAGAGGGGACAGTTGTCCAGCAACTATTCCTCGAGATGGCACATAAAGATGTTAGAAAAAACTGGGCCAAGAGGACTGCCCATGGCCATACCTTCAACCTGAGTGTAAGCTGTATTATTAAAAATAAAGGCAGTGTCCTGCACTGCCAGTTGCAACATTTTCTTAAAATTATCAACCCCCTTCATTCCTTTTACTGTACCTCCGTTCATATTGTCATTCATTCTTACTTTCCACCTTCTCCTAACAATTGCTTCACAGTGCAGCTGCGAGGTTATCCTCCTGTTACACCTTTCAAACCGTTTTACTCTCAATTTCACTTTCAAAGCTGAATGTCCTCACATTCCATTCTATTCCTAATATTATGAAAGTTTTTATTTGTACACCTTACGTATTCGTAATACTTAAGTCGTTTATTATTTTTCCATTGTTTTAAAAAGAAAATTTTACTTTACAACCCTGCCGTACGTGCAATCCCGAGACAGGGACATCCCAATGGTGCATTATGGAGCAGATATTTAACCATAAATCGGCCACGAAGTCTAACTTGACTGGCAGAACCAGAGTTGGCTTTCATTTAATTGCGGGGTTATCACGTCAATGTTCGCATATTCCTTGTTATATAAGCTAGTTTCACTTTTCGTGCTTCTATTTCGTGGAATACGCAGTCATAAATGGTGGGAGTATTTAGAATGATTTGGTTTATGTATATGAGCTTGTGAAAGTGTGTGCCTGCAGGATACACAGACAACATTTGTACATACATACTTAAACGTACATATATACACATATAATATATATATATATATACTACATATATATATATATATATATATTATATAATTATATATATATATATATATATATATATATATATATATATATATATATATATATATATATATATATATATATATATATATAAGCGAATCCACAGGGAAACGGGAAATGATAGTCAGGAATCCAAGCGCTTTCGTCTTTATTCAGACATCGTCAAGGAGCTCCTTGACGATGTCTGAATAAAGACGAAAGCGCTTGATTCCTGACTATCATTTCCCGTGGTATTCGGTTATTTATGAAGTCACGTGCATCTACTGTGATTTTTAAGCAATATATATATATATTATATATATATATATATATATATATATATATATATATATATATATATATATATATATATATATGAAGTAATAATAGTCCACACTTATGTAAAAATGTGTATTAAAAGTACATAAAAAGACGGGAGCTTTCGTCTACTTGATCAGTAGACCTCAGCCGTACTGATTTTTCCTTTTCAAAAAATATATACAAAAAAAGTTACGAAGACAGGCAAGACTCTGGAACCGTCCCCAAGGGAGATAACACCAAAACAAACTGTGATAATTATTCATAACAAAAAGGCTACGTGCTGTCAAACGCTCGAATTGGCCAACATGGTAGACGGGGTTCCATATCGATTCTAATTACGAAAGCATCCAGATCGAGGGTGATTTGTAAGGTCAGAATCGATATGAACTTATATCGTCTCTGTTGGCTGATTGGATAGCGTCACTGACTGTTCTGATTTCGTCCCCGTCCACTTGACGGTGGTTCGATCCCATGGGGGGACGAAATTATTATCAATTAAAAAATTCCCCTTCGGTACATATATGAAAATATATCATTGGGAGGTAAAGTGAATTTAGATATTAAAGGACATTTGTAGCTTGAATTGATATATAAATGGATCACGGTTCGATGTGATAATTATTCATAACAAAAGGCTACGTGCTGTCAAACGCTCGAATTGGCCAACATGGTAGACGGGGTTCCATATCGATTCTAATTACGAAAGCATCCAGATCGAGGGTGATTTGTAAGGTCAGAATCGATATGAACTTATATCGTCTCTGTTGGCTGATTGGATAGCGTCACTGACGTTCTGATTTCGTCCCCGTCCACTTGGACGGTGGTTCGATCCCATGGGGGGACGAAATTTATTATCAATTAAAAAATTCCCCTTCGGTACATATATGGAAAATATATCTTTTGGGAGGTAAAGTGAATTTAGATATTAAAGGACATTTGTAGCTTGAATTGAATATATAAATGGATCCCGGTTCGATGTGTAATTATTCATAACAAAAAGGCTACGTGCTGTCAAAACGCTCGAATTGGCCAACATGGGTAGACGGGGTTCCCATATCGATATAATACGAAAAGCATCCAGATCGAGGGTATTGTAAGGGTCAGAAGCGATATGAACTTATATCGTCTCTGTTGGTTTGATTTGGATAGCGTCACTGACTGTTTGATTTCGTCCCCCGTCCCACTTGGGACGGTGGTTCGATCCCATGGGGGGACGAAATTATTACAATAAAAAATTCCCCCTTCCCGGTACATAGATGAAAATATCATTTGGGAGGTAAAGTGGAATTTAGATATTAAAGGACGTACTTGAATTGATATATAAATGGTCAGCGGTCGTGTGATAATTATTCATAACAAAAGGCTACGTGCTGTCAACGCTCGAATTGGCCAACATGGTAGACGGGGTTCCATATCGATTTCTAATTACGAAAGCGATCCAGATCGAGGGTGATTTGTTTTAAGGTCAGAATTCGTATATTAACTTATATCGTCCTCCTGTTTGGCCTGAATTGGATAGCGTCACTGACTGTTTCTGATTTAGGTCCCCCGTCCACTTGGACGGTGGTTCGAATCCCATGGGGGGACGCAAATTATTAATCAATTAAAAATTCCCCTTCGGTACATATTATGAAAAATATATCATTTGGGAGGGGGGTAAAGTGAATTTAGATAGTTAAAGGACATTTGTACTTGAATTGTATATACTAAATTGGATCACCCGGTTTCGATGTGATAATTATTCATAACAAAAGGCTAGTGCTGTCAACGCTCGAATTGGCCAACATGGTAGACGGGGTTCCATATCGATTCTAATTACGACAATCCCAGAATCGAGGGTGATTTGTAAGGTCAATCGATATGAACTTATATCGTCTCTGTTGGCTGATTGGATAGCGTCACTGACTGTTCTGATTTCGTCCCCGTCCACTTGGACGGTGGTTCGATCCCATGGGGACGAAATTATTATCAATTAAAAATTCCCCTTCGGTACATATATGATATATCATTTGGGAGGTAAAGTGAATTTAGATATTAAAGGACATTTGTAGCTTGAATTGATATATAAATGGATCACGGTTCGATGTGATAATTATTCATATATATATGATATATATATATTATATAGTATATATACTAATATATATATATATATATATATATATATATATATATATATATATATATATATATATATATATATATATATATATATATATATAATCTGTGTGTGTGTGTACGAATGTTGTCTGTGTATCCGCAGGCATACACTTTCACAAGCTCATAGACATAAACCAATATATATAGTATGTATATATATATATTATATATATATATATATATATATATATATATATATATATATATATATATATATATATAATATATATATACATATATATATATATATATATATATATATATATATATATATTGGTGTGTTCGCGTGTTTGTGTGTGTTCATTATGACTCTCACATCGGCATAATTTAACACATCTCCAATACTGTGGAACGGTGAAGCCATTTACTTTACTTTTCATATTTTATAAGCTTTTCTACGAAAAAACCTGCCAAATCCTTCAAAACCTACTTGTAGATGCAAAGAGATCCACTAAACACACTTGGGCAGACCAACGACAGAAAATCCAATACTAACAAAGCATAAACAGAGGTGTGCTATTTTCAATTATTCTACCTGGAATCTCGTCCTTTCCGCCGTAAAAGATAAAGAAACGAAAATCAGTCAGTCTAAACAGCGGGACATCTGTAAAAAATATTCCGCCCATGAGAATCACGCAAGGCCAACAGAACCATCTTCGATTCATCTTTATGTCCACCGAATCCTGCCATCGTGCGGGATTTAATAATGGTGATTGCGGGAAACTGGTTTTTTGATTGACAGGTCGAACACGACGACTCTAACTCATGACGTCATTGAAACTGAATTATAAAAAAAGAAAAATTTAATAATACTTGGAAGAAGGCGAACAGTGACTAGTCAGGCGAGTAAATATGGATATTTATATAAATAGACTTTAGAGAAAACACATGACCAATTTATTGCAAATCATCAGGTTACATTATGTTCTCATTTATGAGAGAGAGGAGAGAGAGAGAGAGAGAGAGAGAGAGCATTTCGTGCGTTTCATTTATAACATAAACATGAATTATATATATATATATATATATATATATATATATATATATATATATATATATATATATGTATATATACACATATGTATATATACTATATATTTTTATATATATATATATATGTGATATATACACATATAGTAATATATTACTATATATATATATATATATATATATATATATATATATATATATATATATATATATATATTTATATATATATATATATATATATATATATATATGTATATACACATATAGTATATATACTATATATATATATATATATATATAATATATAATATATATATATATATATATATATAATGTTTGTAAGAAATTCACAATTCCGTGAAAACAAATTGTTTAAAAAAATATCCACAATTATATATATATATTTCTAGTAAAAATATAAAACAAAGACTTTCGAACACTTGAACGGTGTTCCTTATCAGTGTGACGTTAAAATGTAATGAAGAGGGTAGTTTCCCTCCGAAGAGCATCTAAAAAGGTGGGCGGGGCGAGAAAATAATATCGTCGAAGTGCTGGTTCGTGTTTTTACG
>NC_087209.1:15481765-15484265 GCF_015104395.2 Macrobrachium nipponense | reverse complement strand
ATGACACACAACATGTCATCAAGATATTTACGCTGGTACGTCTCTTACATGAATAATTACACCCTGATCCATTTGCTGAATCAGGGAGGTGACATTGGGTGGCAAAAACAGGACTCTAATTTTCCCATCATGACTAACAAGGCTTGATTCACTTGGGTGGGCAGGGGCATTATCTAAAATTAACAAAGCCTTTACATCTTTAGGAGAAATCTTTAGCACTTCATGGAATTTCCACACTGCTGGTATGAAATGTTAAAAAACCCAGTCTTTGAAAATGTCCATGTTGAACCAAGCCTTTACTGAGTTGTAATAAACAACGGGAAGATGGTTCATACAGTCTTTCAAAACGCGCAGACGTTTAGACTTATCACCACAACAAGAGGTAAACTATGTAGGCCTTCGGCGTTAGCGCAACACAAGAATGAAAATCTTTCTTTGCTAATTTTCTCCCCATGAATATCTTTTTCATCTCTAAAAGCCTGCATATTTTTTGGGATACAACGCCAACAAAGACCACTTTCATCGGCATTGTAAATTTGGGAGTTAAAAGCTGCTCATCTTTAATCAGTGTTTAGCTTTTGCCTAAATAGCTCAACTTCCTCGACTGGCGCAATGCCTGCTTCCCCATGCAACACTTTATGACAAAGTACATGCCTATTGCTGAACCGCCATAACCACCCATCACTAGCACTAAAATCATTAATCCCATGTGTCTAGCCAACTTTTGAGCAGCATCTTGAATGGCAATTCCACGAACCTTTACACCGCACGATCGTTGCTGCACAAACCATTTTGTTACTGCTTCTTCAACATTTTCATCCTTAAAAACTCGCATCCTTTTTCTACTTCCAAGATATGAACTTTCACTGCTTTCAGTTATATTGTATTTTAACGAAAAGGCAAGGAGCTTATCTATAGCTTTTCGAATGTCTGACACAGTCTGTTTCTTCACACCGTACTCTTCACAAACACTTTTTACTGTAACTCCAGCTTCTAATTTGCGGAATTAACTCGTTTCTTGGCCACTGATAGTGTTACAAGCTTCCGAGTACCTCTTCCTGGCATTTTGCTAGAAATTATTGAAGAATAATACGCATGTTTATTAAAGTGTACCTCGTATCACAACGACTGACGATGTAATTAAAAAAAGCGCGCAGCCAGACGATCGGCATAGAGAATGGATGTAATATCGGCGTCAAAGAAAACTCCTTTAGGGGGACACATATGCATTCTCGGATAAAGACCGAGTTATCCGATATCAGAGTTATCAGGGTCCCGAGCTAACGAGGGTCTACCGGCGTTTTTCGGAGATTTCTCGGCGATATATATATATATATATATATATATATATATATATATATATATATATATATTATATATATATATATATATATATATATATATATATATATATATATATATATATATATATATATATATATATATATATAGTATACATTAGCCTCAGCGAGGAGCACCTTCCTTGAATGAAAAAAGACGAAAAATTACCCTATATATTTCTTATTTTTTTAATTTCTGGTTATTTGTGCATACATCCATTAATTAATCTTTAGCCAACTTCGGCCTGACGTGACTATCAAGGAAAATAACAAAAGGTAACTGTGAATGAATTCATGGTCCAAAGAGCTTCTAGTATTAGACTGTTTTAAAACGTGATGCTTGCTACCCTGAGCAATATTGTGCATATTCTGGGATAATCGTTATGAACACGATGAAAAAATAATGATTGGGAATCATTATGTTATATATAAGTCTTCCATGTCATAATTTACGTAATTGAGTGATACTCTCATATAAATAGATTAAAAACAAAAATAAAAATAAAACATTCTTGTCATCGCTCACGAAAACGTTCGATGTAGAATGTCCACATAATTAATTGAAGCTTAATTGGACGACTTGCATCATCGTTATCATTATCATCCCTCATCATTATCATCACCATCATTATAACAAGCTTCAAGCAGAGCCATTCTTCTGAGAATAATTGTCCTGGATCAAATAACCTTGCAGATTCTTATTAACTCTGAGAATAAATGTCCAGGAATCAAAAAAAAATACATGTAAATTCTTTATTCTTGATAATAATGTCCAGGATTCAAATACATAATTCTTTATTCTTCTGATAATAATGTCAGATTCCAGGATCAAATACACGCAGACACTTTATTCTTCTGAGAATAAATGCACAGGATCAAATACATACAGATTCTTTATTCTTCTGAGAATATTTGTCCACGATCAAATAAATGCAGATACTTTATTCTTCTGAGAATAATTGCACAGGATCAAATACATGCAGATTCTTTATAACAAGTTATTAAAGATAACTGAGAATTATTTGGCGTTTTTTGACAATTTTCTTTGTTTTTTTTTCTTTTGTTTTTTTGAGAAAGAAGCCAAATTCCATGAGACTTCTGCTGTGTTTTGATTGATTGAGACGTAAGGTTTTCAACTGACATGTGATTGATGGGTTCTC
>NC_087209.1:15456765-15479265 GCF_015104395.2 Macrobrachium nipponense | reverse complement strand
GGGGCGTGGCTACCCCCCCCTCCCCCCTCCTGATAAGCTCATTTACGTACGTGAGCTTAAAAAAAGGGCGGGGCAACCCCAAAACCCTCAAAAGGGGCGTTGGGCCACCCCGCCCCATATAACTCCATGGTCTGGGGGGGTGTGGCCACCCCGACCCCCATATAGACGGCCACTGTCTGGGGGGTGTGGCCACCTGACCCCATATAGACTCCACTATTCTGCGTTGCGTGGCCACCCTCACCCCAAATGACTCCATTTGTATTATAGAAGCTCATGTTTACGTACATGAACTCATAATTGACTCCATATGTTATGATAAGTTCATGTACGTACATGTAGCTCATAATTGACTCCATTTGTCTAACAAAAAGCTCATGTACGTACATGAGCTCATATTAGGGGGGTGCGTGGGCCCTCCCCTAACCCCAAATCGACCTCCACTTTTCTACCCCTGTGACGTCACATAACTATAAAAGGAATAAAAACATCCTTTCAACCCTCCACTATTCTGGGGGGGCGTGGCCACCCCTGACCCCAAATTGACTCCATTTGTATTATAAGCTCATGTACGTACATGAGCTCATAATGACTCCATTTGTATGATAAGTTCATGTACGTACATGAGCTCATAACTGACTCCATTTGTCTAACAAGCTCATGGGGTACTAAACCCCAAATCGATGTACGTACAATGGGAGCTCATATTGGGGGGCGTGGCCTCCCCTAACCCCAAATCGACTCACCTTTCCTACCACCCCCTGTGACGTCACGGGTAACTTTCCCTCCCGGAACGTACTCTCTGTTAATAACCAATTCTTTCAAGCCCTCACCCCAAATTGACCTTTCCACCCCCTTTCCTTAAACCCCTGTTGACCCTGTCCCCACGTAACTCTCTGGGAAAACTCCAAAACCTGTCCCCTACCCCCCTGTGCGTCCACGTAAAACCCTTCTTTCCCCTGAAATTAAAACCAACCCCCATTTCAAATCCCTCCCCAAATTTACTTCCACTTTCCTACCCCTGTGACGTCACGTAACTCTCGGGAATAAAACTTCTTTCAACCCCTGCCCCCAAATTGAATCCACTTTCTACCCCCTGTACTTACGTAACTCTAGGAATAAAAACCAACATTTCAACCCCTCACCCCAAATTGACTCACTATTCTACCCCTGTGACGTCACATAACTCTCTGTGGGAATAAAACATTCTTTAATTTCACCCCTGACCCCAAATTGACTCCACCTTTCCTACCCCTGTGACGTCACGTAACTCTCCCGTGAATAAAAACCAACATTTCAACAACCCCCACCCCAAATTGACTCCACTTTCTACTGTAAACGTCACGTAACTCTACGGGAATAAACTTGACCCCACCCGACCCCAAATAAAGCCAGTTCCACTGTTTTTTGCGACTCATGTCCCCTTTAATTGTTTTCAAAGTAACCGGGACGTTTACCTCATCCTCCTCCTATAAAATCTCTAAAATTATATATGCACATTGCGAATATACTCTCTCTCTCTCTCTCTCTCTCTCTCTCTCTCTCTCTCTCTCTCCCTCTCCCTCCCTCCCTCCATCCCTCTCCCTCTCTCTCAGCCGTTACATTTTGTTTTATATATATATATATATATATATATATATATATATATATATATATATATATATATATATATATATATATATATATATATACAGCTGCTTAGATATTCAGAGTATCATGATAAAAGGAAATGGCCACTGACTTACTCCACATGTGATACATTTTTTCGTTTTATTTTAGTTATAACCGAGTTTGGAAAGAGGTTGAAAAAATCAACTTTACAGACGGAATTGTTATGTTTTATATTTGTAACCAATTATACAATAACAGGGGTAACTGAATTAATTTAATTATTTCCATACAAATACATACATTAGAAAAAAACTGTACAAACACGAACGCGAATAATATATGCATGCGCTTTTTCAAAAACAATACTGCAAACGAAACATACGGCTACTAGAATCATTTTCTAACCTGTTCCTTCACAAATCAAAGCCCTAGTATATTACCACCAAACATCTTCTCCAGCACTTTCCCGACCGTGTATCAAAGACAACGTTTCATCTAACACCTCATCGCAAAGCTTTTAAATTTAGCTAACAAAAAGTTTTTCATATATAAATCTTCACACACCTTTCCTCCAACAGGATAAATTCTTTTTCATTATAGCCACGCAGCATATTTTACCAATTTTGCTCATTTCATCACTGAATGTAGCTAACACAGGTAAATATTGATTCAACCAAGTCGTATTTAACTAGTCCGCTTTGACCAATGCCAGCGGGAAAGATAAAATATTTGGGACATAGTCATACGATGATTTAAATAATTCTTCCTTCAATTTCTTGACCGAAGAAAAAAAGTAATTGAACCTCATCTGTTTGCTATCTCTGCCCAAACGATCTGCGTGATTCTTCATCTTTGGAATAAGCCACGCTCTTTTGCGCGTATTCATTATCCTTCAATTGGAGGGCGCCGATACCGTATTGGGTTAATAGGTAGCTATGGTGGGTAGATCAACTTCTTCGTCGCCTTCCCAAGATGATATTTGTTCACGTCTTGATGTGGACAATCCTTCAAGAGATAATAGAACTACGAAAAGTTCCGCTACCCAAGACCCCTTTATCACAACACCTGATTACAAACCTGTTGTGACGAAGCATCAAGCCTCTCCCAGCAATGATCAGAATAACATGAATAAACAAGTCTTATTACATTCACCCTCACGCCAAATAAAGGTCATCCACACATGACTCAATTTTTTTATCAAAATCAGTATCACGTGACTAAACAGCTTGCCTGAAAAATGTTAACTAAGCCACCCCTACACAAATCGCCATCTTGTTTTTCGCATGTCCCGCCCTCACCTCCCACCCCTCCTCCTCTCCTTCCTCCTCCTCCCTTTTTCCCCATATTTCGCCACGTTTCGATTTGTTTTTTTAATGGCTATATTCCTTAATTAACATCCAATCTTAATTCCCCCGCCATTTCAATGAAGTAGCGATAATTCGAAATATTATCAAACGTGGGTTCTTTTTTTTATTCCCTTGAAATTCTCGACTATATCTAAATATTATAACCTGCGAGCGGGATGAGTTAAATCTCCTTCTTCATTCCATTCAACCGTGTTAGAATCTTGTAAGTGCTTAAAACAAAGCCGTAACGTATGAACTTTTGAGGTTCTTTAAAAAATATTTGGAATAATACTGTTAAATCGGGATTGCTCTTTTATTTTTGCGAGTCATGTCCCCTTATTGTTTTCAATGTAATGGGGGCGTTTACCACCTCCCCTCCAGTCACTGCACCTACATTTTCTTTAAGAGGAGGAGGAGGAGGTCCCGTGAGCGAATATAGCCGGCATAGGTGGTTAGGATGGATATAGGGAGACGTGACCACTACTACTAACAGCTGCCGTATCCAACTTGCCAGTACCCTCCAGGCTATTAGTATCACCATCACAAACCTCTTTTCTATTCATACCTCTCGTAGGTAATGGCAGGGATAACGTAAAAACTCCTTCATTTTCAATTAAAAAGACTCCTACCAAACTCGCAGCAATAGCAATAAAACGCCGATAGAATAGTCCCCCCTTTACGACTTTTTCAGTAATATTTTTTCTTCTTAGATATGGACGTTGTTTTTCAAAGGACACAAAGGTAATTTCTCGTCTACAATTTTCCTTAAGTGTTTTAATAAACTTCTTTAATCTTCAGTTAGTTGAATTTAACCACAAAGAAAAGTTTCTAAAATTTTCCGAGAGAGTTAGAACACCAACCACCGTTTTAAGAATGGGAACTGACTTTACTTCTTTTCACTGGGTGATAAACCAGAGATGAATTAAATAAAGTGTGTTTTTAATTTTTACGTAATTAAAGGTTGCTTACGTTTTTCATAATCCGTACAATTTTGAGATTCATCCCCCCCAGGCCCAGGAATTGAATTGAACTCGGATAACCTTTACCAATGGAACCGTAATATTGGTTTTTAGTTTTATTATCTTTCCTCGCCTTCCTTCCCAGAAATAGTTGATATTTCATACGTGTATTTCTGGTAGATTTGTGCGAATTAATTCTTCAACGATAAAATACGCCCTTTTTATCAATTTCTTCACCCCGCTAAATCTCCAAGAAGTATAACGACGCCGGATTTTGCCTTGTATCCACTTTTCGGATTTTTAAAAATTGTTTTCCAGAGGTAATTTTGAATTGTAATAGCCCACCCCTCTTAAAAATTGCGTTGTCGACGCTCATTCGGCAATACGTAACAACATCCTCCAACATTCAAGACAGAGCGAAATGGGGGCGGGAGGATTAACGAGCAACAGACCTTTTTATACATACGCGAGAATTGACGTTTCAATGTCCATCTCTATCCCGTTTAAATGCGTGAACCTCTTGCGGGGTGGCGACCCAAACTTCTATGGGAGGGGGTAAGGGGGGGGGGGGGGGAGGAAAGGGGGGGGGGGGGGGATTATTTAACTCTGAACAATGTCGCCGCAAGACGTTTAATGTATTTTAAGGTATTTCTTTATGTTTGGTGAGATATCTATATATGCCGGAACCCTTAATAGTCCTTAATGACTTCTTTTCAGCTATAGAAGGATTTGATTTCTCTCGGGAATAAACGCTATATCAATTTTATATTTTTACTATCTAGATATTCTTCCTGACGTGTTTGTTATAATATCCCTACCCTCATGCGCTATTCACAACGTGAAATTCCCAAAAATTCGGTGTAGATTCGATAACCTTCCTTCAAAGCGGAGACGAAATACATAGTAACACCATCCTTCTTTTTTCAAGGGAACGTTTTTAATTTTAGAGATCTGGAAAAACAACTCATAAAGGACCTAGCAAATAAAATTTAAAACCCATTATTAATACCGATTCTAATTTGGACATATCAGCTAAATCGGTTGCTTCGCTATTAACTCTCGGTTTAGGTGACATGAATTTTTTCTTCTGGGAATTTTTTTTCGAGTGACTTTAATGCAGAGTGTGGTAAGAACTTTTGGCCCGACGTAAGAATTCTTTAAACATTTTCACGAGTAATGTTTGGCTATTCAGATTTTGTTTTTCGCTACTCTGAATAAGAAGGTCCATCCCCGCTGAAACTAACTACCCACGAGCCCGTGGATTACTTCCGTAAGCAAAGTTTTTTAAGCAGTTTTATTTATTCCGTTTCTTTTATCCATATTGGTAAAGCTTATTTGATATTCCGTTTCACCCCACCCGAAGATTAGTTCGGAGCTGTTAAGCAGTTCAGGTGGTTTGACGGAGCGAAGTCCTACTATAACAAATACCCGTTAGTGGTTAACGTTGATAGGGCCCTTTTATTTTTATTATGTCCGAAAAGGCTGAACGCTTTTTGGAACGGCCAAATATAACTGCCGACGCCTAAAGTTTATTTCAATTTGACTAATAAAATCACGATTTTTCATTTAGACAATATAATGTTGAGCAATTCAAGCTTATACGTTCTACTAAACTTGCCCGGCAATTAAACCATATTCTTGCGTTATTGAATATAAACTGAAATAGATTAATGACGTCCCGCTGTGAAAGGAGTTAGTCACAAATTTATTATCACTAGCCTCAAGGAAGCAATCATCGAGTATGAATAATAGACCTTTATTAACCTCCGTCTCCCCCCTTGTTTTCAGTGTAATCAAAGGGATTTACAAAATTTCTTTGGATGACTTTTAATTTGGGGACCTATTGGCGGGATGGCCGTTTCCGTTTACGGGGGGGGGGGGGATGTTCAGGATACCCCGCAATATAACAAAAAATGTTATTGGAAATGCGTTTTCATAGAAGTTTCAATGATTTTTTGACATAGGTACGGACTTGCCACTGTTACTACAAACCCGCGATGATATACCGAGCGGGATTAGCGAACGGGTTCTCACAACCCTGTTGCCCAGGGTAAGGGACCTGTTCGCGGCCCATGATGTTTAGCAACATTTAAGAACTATAGTTTGTGTACTTTTACGCGCTCGCCATTTTATTATACAAGCCTTAATAATAATTAAGGGTGAATGGCAAGTTTGACTGGCAATTAATATTTGTTTAATTTCCCCATAATGAAATACATAACAGGTTTTTCCTACAATATAAAAATAGAACGTACATAGAAAAATGCAAAGTTATAATAAAAATACAATATAATAATTCAAAAATTATAAAAACTACTGTGTATATGATTTATATAATAACCAAAAATAACATTATATAGCAATAATAATAATTATTTCAAAATATATGAAATATAAGATAAAATAAAATTATAGTAAAAATATACAAACTTATGAACAAACCGGTCAAGGTGTGATACGACCCCCCATTTAACTGGAGGAGAGGGTGAAACCATTTTCCCGTCGAGAAGTCAAAGGAACTGTCGAAGAGAGAGAGGAATTAACATTGTATATTTTTAACTAGTTCTCTCTTCGAGATGTTTTTGAACAAAATCCTTTCACCCCGTGGGAAATGATGTTGATGGATTGTAGGGTCGTGGAAGGAAATAGGAGGAGTAGGAAGTTCTCGAGTTGCTAGGAGCGGGATAAATTTAAATTGGAGAGATTGCCGCTAATACTACCGGCGCCACCACTACCCTCTCTAGCTCCCTCCTCCTCCTCCCTCCTCCGCTTATAACCGTCTGGATGTCCATAACGTCCAACCGATTTATAAGGTATCACATAATAATTTTTCTCTGTTGTCCTCTAAAAAGGACAGAAGAGATACCTTTCGCTTGGCTCGTATGACCACATACGTACCTCCTACTCTTTGCAAATTGTACACACTAGGTATAAGTAATCTCATTCTTTTCGGGGGAAAAAAAAAATTACAAGCTCGATACTACTGGGGGGGGGGGGTCATGGTGGTAAATGGTCCTTTTTGCCGGCACCTTTGTACACCTTTCAAGGTGTTACTACGACTAATTTTCCGTCAGATACGAATAAACTTTAGGTTTTAACGGCCGATGAATTCCCTCATGAGTTTTCAGCCCCCGTTTCATTTCAACCTTGCACTAACCCGAGTTCCCCCTTACGTGACTCATCCATACATTCGTTAGATTTTTTGGGGAACAAATTTACTCAAACTTCCATGTAAGGGTTTTGAGCCACACCCTATTTCAGGTTCCCGATTGAGGTTATCAGTCACCAGGGAAAAGATCAAGCTGTCCCCAGTTGCGGTATAAAGGGACTGAACTCGGTGGTCCATTACTGCTTTCGAAGGAATCGGTCGTAAATAGAACCGATAACATCATATCCTTCGCCATGTCTAGTATACTGAAACCGTATAAAATTCGGGTGGGGATTCAGCCATACAGACGTCTTTGCCAATGGTTTTTACAATGTACCTGTCGTTAAGCCCAGTTTTGTTTTTCCAAAGACTTGTACGTGTGTTTTGGACACAGTTCCCTGAGGAGAGAGACCTTCACCCGGTGGTGACCGACAGTTCGGGTTAGAATACATTCAATGAATTTTTTAATTAGTGACAACCCGAAAAGGAAAAGACCCATTTCCATTATGATTTTGATGGTGTTCCTCATTGTCCGGATCGGGGTCCTCTTTAGCACGCCTATTTCGGCATTCTTCCCAGGAATATATTCCCTCAAATAAAAATCCTGTTTGAATTAATTTGTACACTTACCTTATTTTTACATCAACTAAATTCGAGACCGAGCCTTATCAACGTTTGTAATCAAAGGGAAGACAGATCAAGTGGATTACGCCATGGATAAATGCGTACCGTCAACTTAAACATTTTTCTTGGTTGGGTAGCTTCACCTTGAACTTATTCATTAGGTTTTTTACCTATAGGATGGGCGATAGATCCCTGGTGAGTCAACATTCATGATGGATGAATGGCGAGAAGGGAGATCATCCGTCTGTAGAAGGCAACATCCCGTCCTAACTTGTTTGGTATCGAGCAGTTATAAAATAACCGTATTCACCCTGTGAATCCAATGGCGGTAATATCGCTAGCGACAAAACTTTTCTAATTCGACAGGGGAAAGTTCAGTTATTTTCACCCACCAAGGGCATTTTTGTATTTACTCATAACTGTGGGATACCAACTGGTGAAATCAACGATAACTATATTACGATTGAGAAGCACCCACCCCCCTATAACTGTGGGATTTAACTCGGGATTTATTAGCTACGCATTGCCCTTCAAACTAGACTACAAAAACCGCCTGCGGATTGGGGTTTTTAACGATTTTAATTGATAGAGTTCAGCGCCCCATTCGAAATGGGGAGGGAGACGACGATTTTTAGAGGTAATATAATGGAAAAGCATCGATCATGAGAGAGAAGGTAGAAGGGTCCAGGTAACGTGGGCGGGGTCGATTCCAGAAATTGCGCCATGGCAGCCTTCCTCCAGCCTAAATAAATTGTTTCGGCTAATATCCCAACATTCCATTAAACAAATCAAAAATGGTGTAATCTGAAGATTGGTGGCAATTAGAGCGGCCGTTCCAAACCTTGAAAGCACATGGGTCATAAGCCCCCGACCCCCCTGGAAAAGGGTTTCTCCCGTAAGTTTTTTCCGAATCGAAACACGCTCGAGAAGGGATGCCCGGGCTTTTGCAAGGATATTGAAACCCCGTCACCATAATCATAAGGGAAAAAAAAACAGTCACTGTTTACCCGTACACCCAAAACTAAATCGAGAGCAATCCCGAGAATACTGGGTTAACAACTGACGTGCGATTTTCGAGGGAACCATTTCTGTTTTGATATGACTTGAGGCGAGCTACTAAAAGGGGCCACCCCCTAATCCCCAAATTGTTGCTTATCCACCCGAATCTCAGATTGCCAGTATTTCGGTCCGAGTAAAAATTTACTACCCGCCCTCGCACTTTTCAGAATTTCAAAATCATGCCTGAGATAGCCCCCGCCTCTTTCGAAGACCAGGCGATGTACATAATGACAAATTGTGTACAAACACCTGTTTAAAGTTGGCTCCTTACAAATTGGCATATTCAAATTACACTGTTGACCAACAGTGCCACACCAAACAAATTGTCCCGTGCCACAAAATGAGCGTGATGTTGCCATTTTTCGTGACTCCAGCCTTGAATTCGACGTTACATCCTTCACAATGGAGTGCTCTCGCTTCAAACTTATGGGTGGAGTTCAGGAGTCATATGTAAAGGTATTACCGCACCGGCATTCGTTTTCCCTGCATAATAATGCCCAGTCCCCGTTTTCATGTTTCTGCAAACAATCATCAACGCATTTCTCTCCGTGACTTAGTCTATGGGTACAAATATTCCCCCCCCGTTCTACCGTCAATGATCCAAGTAGACAGTAAGCTAAAGCTTTTCTGCCGAGATGACGATTTCTCAGTATCGTCTTCTCCAAGTCTTCGGCTTGAACATTAGAACGCCTCAAAATCCAGGAAAGGCCATGTTGCGAGATTGGCAGCGAGAGCGTTTAACTTTTGTAAACTGTTTTAAATTTAAATTGGCTGGTGGGTTCTGGGTATTCGACAGTGGTTTCGAGCAGTACAGACCTGTGTGTGGTGCCCTCACGGATGGTGGGACTATTACAAACAAAGTCCAAACAAAATTGTAACACATACCAACTCCACCGCGTGCGTCAATCCCCTCCCCCGCCCTGCTTTGAATCTGTGGTCGAAACTTCCTTCACGAATCCGCCAACATAATCCTTAATCAACGGCGACGTGGTCGTCCAGCGGTGATTAATAACAACGTGACCAAATGAGGGCTTTGGGGTTTACCACCTTTCCGCGCCAGATGTACCGTTCCAAAATGTTTTTTCCGCTGTTTCCCCCATGAACTAGAATTCACATAATTTAATTTTCAAGATATATTTTGGGTTATTATTTATTTCCTAAACTGTTTTTTGAAAGAGTCGATGGGTTCAAGCGGCAATATCTGGCGAGGTGTTTTGATATTTGAAATTGTCCCCTCCCCATCCTCCTCCATCCATTAAGACACCGGGAGGGCGGTTTTAATACGTGGTGGGAGGGTTATCCCGGAGTACAACGTACGCTTTCTAATCGCCTGTAACGACGACAGCGTTTTTACCTGGAACTGAATATTGATAACCTGATCACTACCGCGGACTCCCTTGGGATAACACCTTGAAGTATTAATTATTTCACTAACTCACGCCAGCCGCGTGATATGAAGTTCAATCCCTATCCAGCGAGGTTCATACACCACCACCGAACCCGCAGTTAAAACGGGTTGAGTCTCTCCTTACACCAGTTATTAGCTAGAAACCTCAATAGCCTGCCGTCCCAGGGAGTCATAGATCGGAGTCAACTCGTAGTTGAGGGTGGGTGGAGTACATACATAAAAAAGCACTTTTATTTTTTCATTCATGTTCCCGCCCTAGGCCATCCTCACGCTTGGTGATAATAACGCACAGTTATAAGCATAGCCCGCTAATACCTCTTTCAAGGCAAGTTTACTGGTGCAACATCTTCGCGTAATCGGGCTATGCTACTACTTAACTTCATTGCCACGTCAATTGTGTTACCCATAGCTGGCAGCCGCATAAATGAATGGTACTCACTACCGTTTATTCCCCGCCGTTCTTTTCCCCGTCGGAGTGAAGAGCCCCTTCCTGGTTCCTACACACCTCCACCAACACGACGATGCTTCATTATTTTATTTATTACTCCCCATTCAAATCTTCCATCTAATGGGAAGTCCTTTCAGCGAAGGATCTGTTAACGATCATTTTTAAATAAGCAACCCGGAGTGAACGTGTATTATAAAATTAAATAAAAAAAAAATTAATAATTAATAATAATAATAATAATAATAATAATAATAATAATAATAATTTGAAAAAGAAAACCCACAAATTCCACTTTGTAACTTGGTTTACTTATTCTAAGTATTTGACTTTAGTTTTTTACTCCACACTCGAGTAACTTTTCAGTCCCTTCTAGTGGCCCATTCCTCAACAGAGTGTTTGGATGTTAGCCTGGGTCAAGGCCGGCCCAGGCAGTCCTTCCTGGGAACTTCTTCTCGTTGTGCTGTCATTTATGCGGATTGGCTGTTTTCTGTTTTCCTTGAGGAGTTGCCAATCCCCTCTTTTCGTCGCCTGATATTCCTGAGCTGATGGTCAATGGGATTCCACCCTTGTTGGGTAAGGGTGTGGTCACCAAAAGTCTGTTGGGCAGGAAACCTAATCTCAGGTCAGCAGGGTCAATCTTACTTAGCTTCTTTTAATATCAAAGCTCGGCTTTATGGGAAAATCTTCTGAGGTACAAAACCTTTGATTTCCTTGCAATTACTTTAATCTCTCTGAATAAGTTGCACCTTTTCTACTACCCTCCTGTGACTAATTCTTTTGGGGTTGCTTTTGTATATAAGCCTACTGTTTTTTGAAATCCATTCCTATGGGTTCCATTTTCCCAACAATGTCCTAGCTATAGCACTCTCCCCTGAGAGTTTAAGACTGTACATGCCCTTCTATGTTTCTTGGACTCTAGTCCTTATTCCCCTACCGTAGATTCCCCCACATATCTGTTCCCACCCCAAGTTAATTGCAATTGATTATGTTATCCCACCCCCGCTACATCATCTGTATTCCTGTTCCTTTTCTCCTTCCAATTTATTTTTACATACTTTGTTTTTTAGGTATTGGGACAAAGGTATATAACAAATTTATACTGACTTTCTTTCAATTTTTGAAAGTGATTTTGTTTTCAATTTTAAGGCAACAAAAGTGGGAGGGCACAATTTTCCTTGTTTTCTTTAATTTTCCAACAGTAACTCTCTACATTCGCTCCTCTACAAAAATAAATTTTTCTAAAGCTTTTGTTGAAGTGCCCTTTTTCTTTCGAACGCCATTCCGGTATGCTTTCAATGCAAGCGGGAAAGCACGTTTTATCGAGTAATTTTAATTTTTTCTTGCTACTATCTTGCAATGGTCACACGTTCTCATTGCCCTAAGAAATAAACCTGTTAGAAAACCCCCTATTTTTTATAATCCATGATAATAAAAATAGTGGGTTCCTAACAGGTTTGGTTTATTTCTTAGGGCAATGAGAAAGTTTTTTGTGGGGGGGGGGGGGGTTTCGTGGGTGAACCCTTGCAAGATAGAGCAAGAAATAAATTACACGATAAAAGCTTCGATGCATTAGCATACCCGGAATGGTTTCACGAAAAAGGGCACTCTAACAAAGCTAGAAATAAAAATTATTTTAGATGAGTGCAATGTAGAGAGTACATGGAATAAAGAAAACCAAGAAAATTTTTGGGCCCTTGCCCGCCCTTTTTATGCCTAGAAATGAAACAAATCACTTCAAAAATGAGAAAGAAAGTCAGTATAAATTTTGTACTACTACCTTTGATAATACCTTAAAAAACAAAGTATGTAAAAATAAATTGGAAGGAGGAAGACAAGGATAACAGATGAATGTAGGCGCGGGGGTATACATAATCAGTTTGGCAATAACGTTGTGGAGACAGATATGTGGGGGAAGCAGGTAGGGGAATAAGGACTAAGATTCCAAGAACAGAGTAAGGGTCAGTACAGCTTACCTCTTCAGGGGAGGATGCTATAGCTCGAACATTGTTGGTGAAAATGTGAACCATAGGATGGATTTCAAAAACAGTAGGCTTTATATACAAAAAGCAGCAAAATTAGTCAACAGGAGGGTAGTAGAAAGGTGCACTTATTTCAGAGAGATTAAAGTAATTGAAGGACAACAAAGGTTTTTACCTCAAGAAGAAATCCCATAAGCCGAGGCTTTTGAAATTAAAAGAAGGCTAAGAATTGGACCCTGCTGATTTCCTGGAGATTAGTTTTTCCTGCCCAACAGAACTGTTTTGGTGACCACACCCGTTACCACAAGGGTTTGAATCCCATTTGACCATCACTCAGGATATTCAGAGCGACAAAGAGGGGATTGGCAACTCTCAAGAAAACCGAAACAGCCATCGCATAAATGACGCACAACGAGAAGAAGTTCCGAAAGACTGCTGGGCCTTGACGCCAGGCGAACATCCCACCCAACATCTCTTGAAGAATGGGCCTCCACAAAGGCCTGAAAGTACTCGAGTGTGGAGGGTTAAAACTCAAAATGTTAAATACTTAGAAGTGAAACAAGTTATCAAAGTGAATTTGGTGGGTTTTCTTTTTCAAATCTTATTCAGAAGAAAAACTGAAAGCAGTTTTTGTTTTGGTTAATAACTAAGTAATAATAATAATAAATAAGAATAAATAATAATAATAATAATAATAATAATAATAATAATAATAATAATATTTTTACCTGGATCGGAGGGTGGTGGATGGATTATTCATCATGGCGGTTAGAGGCTTTGGACATTGTTTTCTTTTAATGACGTGACCAATCCTTGTGGATAACAAATTCATGAATATGGTGGTTTGACATAACATGAACGTTGGAGGTTTTTTATGTACATTATAATTTATAAACCCGTGCCCCATTGTTAGGTCTACAGTCTACATTCAACATGTGTAGCGATCAGCAGCATATTACATTGCAATAGACAATTGCCTGTATAGGGTAAACATTTCCAGAAAATCGGGTCATTGTAAACTTTACCAATAGGTTAGCCGTCCCTATATCATTACCGAAAAGGAGTGGAATATGAAGTGGGGCTAGTGGGAGTCATTCTTCCCGCCCCAAATTTATATTACGCTATTAAACCAGGAGACGTTGAATGTTTTTACTATTCAATCTTTTTAAAAAACGCGATCTATAACGAGTTCAGATGGGAAACCCAGCGTTTATTTATACGTATATTTATAAGGGTCCCATTTCGGGTTATTTGTTGGGTGGTGATATGAATGTCATGAACTAGAGCGTTTAATACGAAATTAATTGAACAATTCAATCTGAATTTTACGGAGAAGCATATTCGCGGAGCCTATTCCGCAGGGATGGTTTATTTCTCATTGGAATGGATGACACGAAGAAGAATGGAGCATTCCAACCTATCGATGCAGGAGCAGCCAAAAGGTTTGAAGAGGATTGATTCAATTACGATTATTAACTCAGTGCTAAAGCAGCTAAGAATGTTTTGGTTTCAATGAAAAGAATCAGGTATTTAATATACAGTTTGGGTGCGTTGAGACCTCATCACGGTAGAAATAATATTTCCATCAAGGGTGGTTTTGAATACATTTACCTGTTATTCGGTTTATCGTTCAACCTACCAATCTTTGGGTGAGAAAATGGTTTAATCCTCTTAGACTGCGTTCACATTGAGGAATGTGCATGTGGTAAATGGTCCCGCATAATGCCATTTATAAAACGGCCTTTAAATACCATTGACCGTATTTGGGATTACATTACTATCGATGTTTCCCTCGGTAATCAGAACGGTGAAGAAAATTAATGTTTTACTGAAAATGGGAGGGGTTCTAGCCATGCAGTCTGCTATTAAGGACCTAAGCTAAAAACGCTATCGAACTTTTCTTATAAAAATACCAGTCCATGACATATACCCGTTAATAGTAATTTAACCGACATGGCCTGGTGCACAACCCACCAATATTTTGGAAGCAGTCCCTTGGGCCTGTTTTAGACACGATCAAGACCAAAAATAACCACCCTTCGATAATTTGCCAATAGATTACCCTACCCTATAATTTATTACTCCTAATTGGGGTTGAATATGAAGTAGGTTTAAGCTTTTCGATCCCATGTTTCCGAGGAGTTATTTTACGCTATATTATTTCCAAAGATTGACTTATTCACCTCTCGAATTTATTACAGAGCGTCATAAACTTGATAGGCATACAGATTTGTAATAGACCGAGAATAAAGCAATGTTAGCGGGGGATATTAAGGAGACTCGTGAGAGCTCTTAATAAGGACGTTGTATGATTATTTTTTGAAAAGTTTCATTACGGTGCTAATAAATTTCATAAATTATTTTAATAGTAACGGTATATTTTCATTGGGGATGAATGAATGATTTAAGGAGAATTACCTATACGCACGTTATCAAGAGAGAGAAATTGAGAACGGGGGGGGGCACGTTTAAAAGTATATACGTCAAATTTTAGTTGGCAAAAGCCCGCGAAATTAAATTATTAGGTTTTTCATATTATACCGGTTAATTGAAATATATGGGCGGTGTGAAACTGAATGACACATTTCCCTTGATTCTCTACCTGATAATTGTTTGGGGTTAAGGATTATTATTATATGTGTATAACGGAACATAGTTTCAAACAACCGACGATTTTTTGGCGGGAGACTAAGTAAATATATTAGGATGTTTTTTACTTTTAAGCATAGTGGTTAGAGGAAAAGGAATAATAATTACAGTCTACAAATTGTTGAAACACGAACACTCTTGGATCAGATTTCTATTCTTATCACGGATCCAAATCGTCACCTTTTACCATTTCACTAAAGACTCGAGTGTTACTTTGCCCTGCTCCGTAATAAAAACCTAGAGGAAAAATGAGATGAATAGGGTGCGTATATGATTCGAATGGTTCACCCTTGGCCATTCCTTATTCGTGATCGTTAACACCCTCGACTGAACTAAAGTTTGCGAATCAAGCCTCCACTTAAATTGTTTGGGAATAGTAATAAACAGTAAATGAGAGTGTTAGTTCGCTGCCTCCTTCAGAGGTCGGAATTTAAAAAAGCTATTTTTATCAGACCCTTTATTAAGGAGAGGATCGGGATTTGAGGAAGATTTTCCGTTTTCGGATTCCCGGCTGCAGAACTGGGGTAAAGCGGTTTTTTTTTTCGGCCCATAAGTGGCATTGCACCGTTAAAGTGCCTTCCTTTTCTAATTTAATGCCCGCGAAACCTTCCAGTTAATGAAATTCGTTAGATCTGTGGTTATCTGATATGGGTAAACAGCGGTTTTTACCTTTAAAAGAATCCATTAAAACGAAATGGTTAATAAAGGTGGGCCCGCAAAACTACTGGACAACGAATTTTAAGCATCGGTAACTGGAAGGAAAGAAGGATAACTAACGAGACGGAAGAAAACAGTGAAACGATTAGTTATTAAAGACGGTTCGAGTGTGGGAGGGGAGGAAAAAACGCGGAGGAAGAGGAAGGGCACACCAAGTTAAATCTAGGAGTAAATATAATAAGAACGTGTAACGATCGTTTTGCGTCACTCATTCATCAATTGACAAATTCGGCGGGTAACGCACCCTCTTTCTACCCTTCATCTAAAATTATATAAAACAAACCAAAACATGGCTGAGCCGTAGTTTCCTAACCATACCCGGACACTGGTAACTCAGTTTCCTGTTTACATTTCCGTATATTGCGTGGGTATATCAGAATTGTTTCCTGACATGTTAATAGACCGTGAGAATTATTGAAACTTTCAATTCAATTCCAAAGGAAAGCACTGATTTTACACCTTGTTAATATTTCCATAAATCAATTTCGTATCTGATAAATAATATAGAATTTCCGCGTTAATGATGGGGATGGCTAGGTTCTTTCGTTAGATTTGGTCAAGTATAGCTTTAGAATTGATATATACACAATCAGATAGGGACGACAAACGCAATTTAGCTGGATGATTGTCCATGTGGGTCTGTCGTTATGGTATTAGTAAATACATTATTTATTTAAATCCGATTCCGTTTTCTTGAATGAAAAGTTGGTGGAATCCTGTCCCGGTATTTAACGTCAATCAATCATTATCAAAATGTTGAAAATTGATAAAACCCTCGGCATTACCTACCACCGGTCGGGCGGGAATTTTTTATACGATTGACTTATCATGTAACACACGGGGTTAACTCTGCAATTTTTTTTTTTTTACTGCCATACCTTCGGTCAAACCAGCAGGATGGGAGAACCGAAAGTTTATGGGTGACATTTAAAACGAGGGGGCGTTGCATACATATTTTCCCCCACCCTTCTTTTTTGGATATAGCGACTATGGGGCGAGACATGTATTTACTGGATTTCGGTTTGATTTGAGGGACTTAGACTCGAATTAGCGAATAATCAACGTGGGTTATGGGCGCCCACACAGACTGACCAACTTTTAAACTGTGCTGGAATGTAAGAAAAGGCTAATTATGGATTCGATAGAGTTACCACCACATTTAATCACGCAACTGTCGGCTTTAAATGAAGCGATAGCAGTTAATTCCTATACAATATATATTTTGATAAGACTTTATACAAGACATACGTTTTATTGGGCAAAATGAAAATTCGATTTTAATTGATCAGCCTTTTAAAACAGGTTTTCCTACCCTGAAAAAATCACTTGGCCATCGATTGATTATGGAAGCATTTTCAGGTGATTGACGCGACCGCCAATAGTCTATATTTTCATTCTTTCGATTTGAAACTAATAGTACATATTACCGTTAATGTGGAATACTGGTATATAATATTCAAATGTAGGTTTCCCTAATACCCATCATGAATTAATTATCATCCGAGACCGCAGAAAAGTAATAGTGGGGGTGGCGGGTGATTAATCTGATCACTTTATGATTAGTTTTTAAAATGGTAGAGCTATTTACTGCTTTAAATTTTTGTGGTAGGAAGATGTTTGGAAAAGATTCCATGCCATGGTGGAAATTTCGGTCAAACCTGCGAATATCGATCCAGGTCTGGGGTTAACGGCTACGCCTAACCCTTGCATTTATTTTTACTTTTTTGGGGATACCAAGGGTATTTTAAAACGGTGGATGCTGGATAGGGTTTATTCAAGTTGTGATGTTAGGGGTTAAATGGAATGGATGGCACAAAAGAAATTGAAATAAATTTTTAAAAACAAAAGGTTCACTGCTCGGTGGACCCGGGTTTAAATATTTAGGTGGTGTTTCGCTTGCGTATGAAGTAGGATTATTGACATTGCCAGGAAAATAGAATTAAACCTTTAGAGGTTTTTATATCTAATAACAATTATCTTCGTCTACCTGATATTAATATTTGTTGTCATTGGGTATTGTTTTTTACGTGGAATAAAAATCACCTAGAAATATAATCTTCTTTGTTTTTGATAGTTACGGTATAAATCCAAAAACTTTATTCCCGAATGAACTTTCTTTCTAAATTTATATATGCACAGTCCCAATATAACCTCCTATCGAACTAATAAAACAAATTACAACCATGATAAATCGTACAAGTGCTGGTTCTTTACGTTAGTTTTTTTTGTTCATATTGCGTGAGTCACCGATGGGTGTGAAAGCAGTATTATCCTTAATACAAAATGTATTCTCATTCCGGACTTCGTTTTGGGTAAGGTAAATTGATAAATGGATAACCGGGAATAGTTATTTTTAAATATTTGAAAAGTTTTTAAATGTTCACATTGGAGGTCAGGGCAAACGTGCTATTACGTTAACAAGGTAATGTCTCCGCATCTTGAACAACTAAGGTTCAAATGCATATAAAATTTCTTTCTTTGATTTTTATATTTCAGCTCCATTTACATTCTAAGTTAAGGATAGTATTCTATACTATGTTAATCATACAGACCTTTCAAGTCACATAACCTTTTTTTACTTATTTCAGGATGAGCTGTTGGGAGCAATTCATTCCACCCATGAACCGTCGGTGATACAAACCTGGCTAAGACGTACTTAGGTTCGTTTTCCTCTTAAACGTTTTTTTTCGGGCAGATTCCAGGTTAAAAATCAAGGATACACAGTGGAAGTTATATTGGGATGCGTGCTGAGAATGGTCCTGACGAGCGATTTGGTATATTGAATTTGTAAACCTGTCCTTTAATGTGGGTCAATAAATCCTTATGAATAATTATATATGTTTGTTTTTTACTGATGCCCACCAATGCATTTGAACTGGAAAACAGGGAACGGAAAAAGAAAAGAGGGCGTGTTTTCTAATGGAATCATGAACTATTATTAAATTAAATATATATAACACATCGGTTGTTTTTGATCTACTTCCATTCACACCAGGTTGCTCGTTTGTTTCCTTCAGTAGTGGGTGGTGGCAAAGTTTGGGTCGTGGGGTTGCCACTGTTGTTTGGGCTGGCCCAGTGGTAGTTTGTTAGCCATCTCCTTCTACCTTCTTTCTTCTTCTTCCTGCCTTCATGTCATGACACCTTTCCACCTTCCTAATAAACTTGAGTTTGGGGCTCCAACACCATAATAGTAATGGTGTCTGCACTTGAGTGGCTACTTCGTTCGGCTTACAGTTCACTGCTACAGAAGTTTTGATTTCCCATATCTGAAAGGGAGGAATAAATGAGTTGTTTTATATATTCCGCTTCCTTCAACGGGTACATTATTTTGATAAGAACTATCTTTCATTCTATACAGATGAATCTTATTGTTGTTTTTAATATTTACTATACTATATGTTCAAGTAAATGGAAAGGGTTTTATATGCTACTTACTGAATAGTGACGGAGGAAATGACGTTTCGGTCAAGAGAAATACTTGTAGAGACGGAGGGTCGGTGTGTTGCACTTACTCTATACATTTTGGTAGGGAATAACATCATTTTCCTTGTCAGTTGTATTTATGGAGTTCAGTTGGGAAGTAATAATCAGTGTGACATATGGTGTTTCGATGAAGTATTGTATTCCAAAGATGAAGTTCACGCCTTGTAGCGATAGAATTTATCCCCATTGGAGGAAAGATGTGTGGAAGTTTTATATATGAGTCATATGTGTGTGTGTGTGTGTGTGGACGGCCTTTGTTGTGAGGAAATGATAAGGCTTGTTTATTCGTGTCTGCGAGAAACATGACTGGAGTGATACTGATTTTGATAAAATGAGTCATGTGTGGATGACCTTTGGCGTGAGGGAATGATAAGACTTGTTTATTCATGTTAGTTCTGAATCATTGCTGGAGAGGCTTGATGCTTCGTCACAACAGGTTTGTAATCAGTGATTGTGAAAAATGGTCTTGGGTAGCGGGGCTTTCGTAATTCATTATCTCTTGAAGGATTGTCCACATCAAGACCGTGAACTCTCGCCATGGCTTCATCACCTCCTCGTGCAAGTTAGTTTTCGGTAACTTGTCCGAAATAAGTTCCGGAGAGAAATACATGTTTAATAGTGTCCACTAATTGTGTGACATGCAGGAATTACGGTGTGGTGGCGGATGTCATTCGAGCTTATCCGTATGCCGAATTGGCAGGTTTTCGATATTCTCGCACTGGTGCATCATATGCCTGTCTTCGTGATAGGGGTATTGAAGGGTCCGCCATTGTGAAAAGACCTGAAAATATCACATCTTGGGAAGGCGACGAAGAAGTTGATCTACCCACCATAGCTACCTTATTAACCCAATACGGTATCGGCGCTCCAATTGAAGATAATGAATACGCGCAAAAGAGCGTGGCTTATTCCAAAGATGAAGATCACGCAGATCGTTTGGGCAGAGATAGCAAAAAACAGATGAGGTTCATCACTTTTTTTCTTCGGTCAAGAATTGAAGGAAGAATTATTTAAATCATCGTATGACTATGTCAAATATGTTATCTTTCCCGCTGGCATTGGTCAAAGCGACTAGTTATACGACTTGGTTGAATCAATATTTACCTGTGGGTTAGCTACATTCAGTGATGAAATGAGCAAAATTGGTAAAATATGCTGCGTGGCTATAATGAAAAAGAATTTATCCCTGTTGGAGAAAGGTGTGTGGAAGATTTATATATGAAACTTGTTAGCTAAATTTAAAAGCTTTGAGGTTTTAGATGAAACGTTGTCTTTGATACACGGTCGGGAAAGTGCTGGAGAAGATGTTTTGTGGTATATACTAGGGCTTTGATGTGAAGGAACAGGTTAGAAATAAATATATAGTAGCCGTATGTTTCGTTGAAGTATTGTTTTTGAAAAAGCGAATGCATATTTATCGCGTTCGTGATTGTACAGTTTTTTCTAATGTATGTATTTGTATGGAATATTAATTCATTCCCCTGTATTTAGAATTGGTTACAAATATAAAATAACAATTCCGTCTGTAATTTGATTTTTCAACCTCTTTCAAACTCGGTATAATAAATAAACAAAAATGTATCACATGTGGAGTAAGTCAGTCGCCAAATATCCTTTTATCATGATACTCTGAAATACTCTAAGCAGCTGTGTATAATATATATATTTATATATAGTATATATATATATATATATATAATATATATATATATATATATATATATATATATATATATAGATATATATATATATATATATATATATATATATATAAAAACAAAATGTAATGGCTGAGAGAGGGAGAGGGAGGGCAGGGAGGGAGGGAGGGGGGAGGGGGAGAGAGAGAGAGAGAGAGAGAGAGAGAGTATATTCGCAATGTGCATATATAAATTTAGAGATTTTATAGGAGGAGGATGAGGTAAACGTTCCCGGTTACTTTGCAAACAATTAAAGGGGACATGAGTCGCAAAAAACAGTGAACTGAGTCTATTTGGGGTCGGGTGGGGTCAAGTTTTATTCCCGTAGAGTTACGTGACGTTACAGGGGTAGAAAAGTGGAGTCAATTTGGGTGGGGGTTGAAATGAAATTTGGTTTTTATTCCCGGAGAGTTACGTGACATCACAGAGGGTAGGAAAGGTGAGTCAATTTGGGGTCAGTTGAAAGAATGGGTTATTCCCAGAGAGTTATGTGACGTCACAGGGGTAGAATAGTGGAGTCAATTGGGGTGAGGGGTTGAAATGTTGTTTTTATTCCTGTAGAGTTACGTGACGTCACAGGGGGTAGGAAAGGTGGAGTCAATTTGGGGTCAGGGGTTGAAAGAATGGTTTTTATTCCAGAGAGTTTACGTGAACGTCACAGGGGTAGAATAGTGGAGTCAATGTGTGGTGAAGGTTGAAATGTTGGAGTTATCTCTGGAAAAGTTACGGTTTCCCTTATCTCGGAGAATTACGTGACTGTCACAGGGGTAGGAAAGGTGGAGTCAATTTGGGGTCAGGGTTGAAAGAATGGTTTTTAATTCCAGAGAGTTACGTGCGTCAGGGGGTAGGGGTTTGGGAGGAATTAGGTAGGAGTCAATTTGGGGTGAGGGCTTGAAATGTTGGTTTTTATTCCCGGAGAGTTACGTGACGTCACAGGGTGTAAGAAAGGTGGAGTATCAATTTGGGGTGAGGGCTTGAAAGTTGGTCTCCCGGGGGAGGAGGTACGGGGTGACTCCCAGTCGTACGAAAGGGGGTAGGAAAGGTGGAGTCAATTAGGGGTGAGGGCTTGAAAGAATGTTTTTTATTCCCAGAGAGTTACGTGACGTCACAGGGGTAGGAAAGGTGGAGTCGATTTGGGGTTAGGGGAGGCCACCCCGCCTAATATGAGCTCATGTATGTACATGAGCTTGTTAGACAAATGGAGTCAGTTATGAGCTCATGTACGTACATAACTTATCATACATATGGAGTCAATTATGAGCTCATGTACGTACATGAGCTTATAATACAAATGGAGTCAATTTGGGGTCAGGGGTGGCCACGCCCCCCAGAATAGTGGAGTCTATATGGGGTCAGGGTGGCCACACCCCCCAGA
>NC_087209.1:15449265-15451765 GCF_015104395.2 Macrobrachium nipponense | reverse complement strand
AATGGAACCGTGATAATTACCAATGCGAATGAAGAGCTTGTTCCTGCCGTCAATTAATCTTCAAAGAGAAATGTCAGGTCTGGGAAGCAATTGGGCGGTTCAACTTTGGTTGTTTGAGTAAAGGAAACGGAACATGAACTGGTTTAGTGAGGTCTGAGAGTAGCAGATATTGAAGAGACTTTCACTAGCACGCACGCACACACAAATATACATACATACACACACACACACACACATATATATATATATATATATATATATATATATATATATATATATATATATATATATATATACATACCATACATACATGCATGTATGCATGTGTTAGAGAGAGAGAGAGAGAGAGAGAGAAGAGAGAGAGAGAGAGAGATTTCGCATAGATGTTCATCCTGTTCCCATCAATATTTCAAACTCATAACATATGATTACACGCACTATCGGTCGTTTAATGTAATACGTTTCCTAAAGCACTGATACGCGTTCGCTTTTTCCTAACTTGAAATAAACATAAATTAATCAGAAAAACGTTGGATTATTTGACTAAGCGGGATTAATATTTTAGTATTTATGAGCATTAAGAAATATCAGTTGTGTTTAATTTATTCTGTACATTTGGTCTGATCTTTAATTTTTGCTATTATTAGTTAAAAGGCGAATGAATCCATCAAAACAAGTGCTTCTTATAGAAAGGAATGTTTCTATCATTGCAGATCAATAATGGTTATTAAGAAATTAGCCTTGAAATATTGCTATTTTTTTTTTTAAATTAAACTCAATTATATTATTGCAATTTTTAAAATTAAATCCAATTATATTCTTATCTTGCAATTCCACAATTTGATGAAATATTCACTGATATCATTCTTACAATAGTTAGTAATTCTACTTAAAAGTAGAGGAAATGGAAGAAAGAAGATTGCAATGACGGTCAACTTGAAAGAAAATCCTCATAAAAGCGACGGTTCTTCCGTGCAAAATAAGACCCAAAGTAGTAAACAAAATTATTTTGGGACTAAAAAAAAAAAAAAAAAAAAAAAAAAAAAAAAAGATAACATACACTGAATACGTGCAATTCCTTTTTCAATAAGTAGTACTCCTTCGCAGACAAAATGCGTGAATGGGTGGAAGGGAGAAGATTTTTTTGTTAAATGATATTGCAGCGTACTTACGTATAATTTAGAGAAAAAAGTTTGAAAAAACTCATTACCAATGAGCCTTCAAAAACGTAGATAGACCGTAGCTAGAGAGAGAGAAAGAGAGAGAGAGAGGACCTATAAATCAGAGTATTGCATATGAGATAAATGTAAGTACATATAAATAGATTATTATTGTCCATTTGGCCTCTCAAAGCAAGGAATATTACATTTAACATGATTAAAACTAACTTTATTTCCATAAAATGCAACAATGAAAGCGATAGCAACAGCATACATTAGTTATATTAACGTTTTCCCGTGAACAAAATACTCTTGATGTTCCAGTATGAATTTCGCCTGGATTTTGGGGAATTTAGTGTACGGGATGACAACTTGATGATGAATGACCGTCCCAGATGCTTTAAATTGTTTAATTTACGAAGCGGATAACAAAGAATCTCAAGATAAAAATGGTAGAACTTCTGGCATCATTTGTCATAAATTGCATGTTGCCAGAGATAGTTTTCGCATATGGTGCATTTCAGTAAGAGTATGAGCACTTAATAATAATAATAATAATAATAATAATAATAATAATAATAATAATAATAATAATAATAATAATAATAATAATAATAATAGGGAAAAACTCTCTATCGTGAGAGTATATATAATGTTCTAAAGGGTCCACAATAATACAAAGTGTTAAGAGTCCGTGTATTTTTAAGACTTTACAAAAGCTTTCGAACCCTTCCCTGGGTTCATCTTCAGTCCAAATGACAATTAGTTACATCATGTACGGAGGTAAATTTAAAAACAAGAGTCGTTGAAGATCGTTGACACCGGTCATTAGCTCGTTAATGGGCCAGGTGATGAAGAAAGAGGGCAGTTAACTCCAACTAGGTGATTTCCGCTCCCTTATCAATCCTTCTGGCTGCAATTCTGTTGGATCTCCGCAATGGTTGTTGCAACGTTGCAGGAAGTCCTTCATCCGAGGGCGTAGATTGGGCACCGTAACCAGACTCCCCTGGGGCAGCGGTTACCTGGACAGGGAGAGGCAAGGCGGAAGTAGCATCAGGAGAAGGAAAAACAGAGCCTGTCTTACAGTTAAAATCTTTTAAAAACATACTAGTAATATAAAAATTAACAAATGGGTCTTCGTTGACAAAAGACTTGTTTCCTTTGAATGATTCTCCTAAACCTATAGCAGCTCCCTCGACTAGTCGTCTGACATTTTCATTGTTACTTTTAAAGATAATTTTAGCCTCGTTCCAGTTGGCTCTATGATCATTCCTGAATGCATGTGCTACTATTGCGCTGTTTTGTGATTGTAGTTCATAAGCTTGTTTATGTTCGCCCAA
>NC_087209.1:15432554-15442554 GCF_015104395.2 Macrobrachium nipponense | reverse complement strand
AATTTTCTTGATACGGTCTCCTAATTTATTTGTGAAAAAAATATGGAATAGTGGCGTATATGGGTAGTTTTAGTACATCAAAGGAAGGGGTATTTTCCGTGAAGTTTCAGTTAAGAAATTATTTACCATTTTATCAAAAACCTCCGTAGGTACGAGTTAGTTAAAAAATAATCTGGTAAAGATTCAATTTTCAGGGTGGTGGAATGATTTCCAATCAGAAGCATACCTAAGTGCTCTAAAGACCAAAGTGGAGATGGAATTTAGTTTAAAATTGATGAAGCACGAACTATAGAAATTATTCCCCATTCCTGTGTAGGTGTGTTCCTATAGACAGAAGTATTAAACTTATTGCTATCTCTGATTATCTTTATATCTTAGAAAGGTGAGCAGTTATCTTTTTCAGTTTCTATGATGAAGTTTATGTTACTGTGATGGGAATTCACGAACTCCAAAAAAGCATCACCCTGCCATGCATGTCTAAATTAAATAAAAGTATCATCTACATATCTCTTGTAAAAATTCGTTTTAAAAGAGCTAAGGCATTCGGCTAAAATAAATTTCTCTTTGATGTACCAAAAACTACCCATATACGCCACTTTTCCATATTTTTTCAAAAATAAATTAGAAAACCGTATCAAGAAAATTGTTGAAAGAGTTCGGAAGTCTCAAAGTTAATCTAATACCTATTAATTCTCTCAAAAATAGGCTCACCTCTTAGTCATAAAGAGAATTTGCAACCGTTTATGCGATCCAATATTATTTACAAATTTACTAGCCCGGGGTGTCCCCGGTACTTAGGTTGGATCGACGAAACGCTTGTTGCAAGTTCGATATTCTAGTCAGTGGGAGTGAGCTACAGAACTGGCCAGAGGATAACCAACCCATGAACTTTCTAATATAAGAATCATGCAGCTCTCTGTAAAATTGTTAAATTAACAAAAAACATTTTTCGATAATTGACAATACCAGCACAGCCATTAATATAACGACTCTTGAGTCTTTTACACATCAAGCACCTCGTTCCTTCCCTCATTCTAGTCAATCCTCTACTCAGCTTTTCTTGGCGTAGTCGAGGTCTGGGCAAACGACGGCCCTACAGCCATTCCTTTCTTACCCTTTGATTTGTTAAAGTTAAAGTTCTTTTGTAATCCTAAATTTCGTAAATTTTAATGTCACCTTGTAAATAATTTTAGGTTTTTTAGCTTTTAACAATAGGCTTATGAATAACTTTAGTTTTTATGTATTCTTTTTTTAAAATAGCAAGTAAACTTTAATTATAAAGTTTTTATAAATGTGAATTGATTTTATATTACAGACTGATGATGTGTCAGGATGGCACGAAACGTATCGTAATAAACTCTTTTACTGATCTTCTAAGTTTCGTAACCCTACTGATGACTACATTTTCGCACCTTTTGATATATATCTACATATCCATACATATATAAGGATACGTATGCGTTTATATTTTAGTACTATTTACCACATTAGGTATATCTAACTTTTTCATTTCCTGTGTAATAGGTACACTGGAAAAAAGGAGAAAAAGGAGTAGAATACCTTCGTGATTCTATCGTTACAAAGGACGGGAGAAAAATAGTTCCATAGCGTTATCGGGTTTCATTTCGTCATCACGGAACTTGAGGCAATCGGTGATTTATTAGTCTCATCAATGCTCTCTCTCTCTCTCGTTCTTTTCTTTACTTTCTTTATCGCGGAAATGAAGAGAGATGGATGGAAGTAGATGATAAGAGAGTGAAATCAAAGATGAGGAAAAGATGGGAAGAACTTTGGAGGGGACAGAGAGAGAGACAGACAGAGAGCATTTTCTCTCTTTCTTTATCGCGGAATTGAAAGGAGAGAGGGATGGAAGTAGAGGATAAAACAGGAATAAGAGATGGGGAAGAGGAAGAAGTGATTCAGGAGGAGGAGGAGGAGGAGAGAGAGAGGAGAGAGATTTCTTTCCTTCATCGCGGAAAAGAAGGGAGAGAGGGATTGAAGTAGATGATAAAACAGGGATAAGAGATGGAGAAGAGGAAGAAACGGTTTGGGAGAGGAGAGAGAGAGAGAGAGAGAGAGAATTTTCTTTCTATCTTTATCGCGGAAATGAAGGGAGAGAGGGATGGAAATAGATGATAAATGAGGAATAAGAGATGGGGAAGAGAAAGAAAGGATTTGGGAGGAGGACAGTGAGAGAGAGAGAGAGAGAGAGAGAAAGAGATAAATTCGTTTTCGATCATATCCACCAACTACTTCCTCGAATTTTTTTCCAATTATTGACGTAGGTGCAGCCGACGTTTGAAGACAATCACTTGGTGATTTGTTTTATGAAGGAGCTTGTTTCAGCTTTGGAAATCTCAAGAGAATAGACCCGTATATTATCACGTTCTGTGTAAGAGACCAATATACCTCTAATATCTCCGTCATTTTATCGTTGATTGACTGATATCTTAAATATGGGCATTTGCAAAGTATACAGAGAACTGTACTTGAATTATACTTGACATCTTTCGTCGTGTTCACATAATATCTTCTCTAATTCGATATTATTGGACAAAAATATCCGCATTACATTTCTTTTAAAGTTGTGGATTAGAGATTTTTATATGAAAATTATGTATCGTTTTTTATTGAACTCCTCTCAATCGAGAGTATTCGACCAAAATAATGCCCATTACATTTTTTTTAAATTTTAAATCATAGCTCAAAAACTTTAAGAACAAATAGAGACCATCTCTTTATTCACAGTCCAGAAGGACGCGCGGCAATAGTTTTGGAAAAGCTTATTCGCCATGCATAGCTCAGAAACGGGATTCCACAAACTCTTACACTATACTGGCATTGCAATATTGTGCAGTACCAGCAAGACCGTTCTATCTGGCAACATATTGCAGAGCAGTTAGTGCTGGCAAGCGTGTCTCTCTATCGTTCCTTTACCAGATGGTATACTGACTCTCATTCTGTTTACTTCCGTTTGACATTGTGGCAGATTAATGTTTATCCCAGACCTCAGAGGCTGGTTACAATTTTAATCAACGATTTGTTATTTTACAAGTCAAGAAGTTTGGAAATATTGCCAAATGCTACTACGCTAAAGAAGGTGATAAATTGTTGTCCAAGTATTTACATCGGTACCTGCCTCATTGCATATTCCAGGAAATCATTAAAAAACTCGTACGTTTAAGTCTTGTGTGTATTGCATATTAGCAATACATTTGCACAAAATAAAAGTTTATTAGAATACGAAATAATGTCTTCCGATACTCATACAGACTCACACTAAAACACACACACACACCACACACACACACACACATATATATATACTATATATATATATATATTATATATATATATATATATATATATATATATATATATATATATATAATACCGGAGGAAAAATAATAGGTTAGAATTTCTAACAATTATTTTTCTTGTGGTATTCGCTTACATCATGAAGTCTCGTGTATGCGCTGAGGTTATATATATATATATATATATATATATATATACTATAATATAGTATATATATATATATATATATATATATAAAGGTTTTTGCCACGAAGGAAAAAATGAAAAGCGTGATACCAAGCACTTTCGGTCTATGCGACCCTTTACTAAGGCACAACTGATCGTACAGAGCAAAAACATAGTCAAAGTAGGCTTAATATCCAAACTGACATTACAAGATTAGCAATAAGGTCGATTTCACTCTACAGAAACGAGGAAACGCCTGAAGGCAGGATAAGTGATTTTTAGGCAGCTACACCTTGGAGGAGCACACACGTGGTCAACAGATTATTCATCCAGAAAACAATACATTTTGAAAAAACAAGGAGGCATATACAACTTATTGCCATGAAATTTACAAAAAACGTTCCCCCCAAAAAGTTATGAAAAGACGAAAAAAAGGGATATAAATATATATATATATATATATATATATATATATATATATATATATATATATATATATATATATATATATATATATTATATATATATATATATAATAAAGAGAGAGAGAGAGAGAGAGAGAGAGAGAGAGAGAGAGAAATAATAACTATATACATTTGGGACTAATTAATTAGCAGTTCATTTATTTTAAGGTCCTTCATAAACATTTTACAAATATACGGGTCCAAATGGTACAATCCCAGACTAAGATTTAGGTTGTTTTTATTAGTGATTTGTATAATTGCTGATTCCAGTAAATTTCTTGAAACATAATCATTAGATCTAGCAATTACAGAGGTATCGCCCCAATTAATACAATGAGATTTTTCACTCAGATGTATAAACAGTGCATTTGAAGTCTGGGCTGTTGTAACTGAATCCTTATGCTGCTTAATAAGTACACATAAATTTTTACTTGACTGTCCAACGTAAAAGGATGGGAAATCCTTACAAGGAATTTTGTAAATGATGTTATTTGTTACGGGACTATTCTTAATTAGCATATCTTTAATGGTATTGTTATAAGAGCACACAACATTAAACGATTTAAATATTGATTTTATGGTTTCAAATCCACGAAAGTTAGGCAAGCTAAGTACATTTTAGACATTCCTTTTTCATTACTAGCAACACTATAAAACTTTTTGTGAGCTTTTTGATAACATAAATCAATTATATGAGGTGGGTAGCAGAGATCGTTTCCTATCTTTTTTATGTATTCTATTTCTTGGTCAAGATGTTGTGGACTCGTGATACGCAAAGCACGTAGGAACATAGAAGAAAAAATTGAAATTTTAATATTAAGATGGTGGCCAGAATAAAAATATACATATGTTAAATTATTTGTGGGTTTTCTATAAATACTGACTTTACACTGGAAAGATTCTCTATGTATTAATACATCTAGGAAAGGGATGACATTGTTATTTTCAATTTCAACAGTGAATTTTATGGATGGCACTAAATTATTCAATTTAGACAATAAATCATTTACATCGATACCAACAGGTAAGACTACTAAGATGTCAACTACATATCTGTACCATTTTAATGGGACAAGTTTGATATTCGGGAGGTGTTGTCTTTCAAAAAATTCCATATATAAGTTTGAAAGGAGAGGTGATAAAGGGTTACCCATGGCCAGACCAAATATTTGATGGTAATATTCTCCATTAAAAACAAATCTGCAATCACAAATACATAACTTAATCAATGAAATTATGTGACTAACGGACATAGGCAATTCTCTCTCTCTCTCTCTCTCTCTCTCTCTCTCTCTCTCTCTCTCTCTCTCTCTCTCTCGATGTATTTATATCCCTTTTTTTCGTCTTTTCACTAATTTTTTGGGGGAACATTTTTGTAAATTTCATGGTAATAAGTTGTATATGCCTCCTTGTTTTTTCAAAATGTATTGTTTTTCTGGATGAATCATCTGTTGACCACGTGTGTGCTCCTCCAAGGTGTGGCTGCCTAAAAGCACTTATCTTGCCCTCAGGCACGTTTCTCGTTTGGCTTCCTGTTAGAGTGAAATCGACCTTATTGCTAATCTTGTAAATGTCAGTTTGGATATTAAGCCTATTTTGACTATGTTTTCTCCTCTGTACGATCAGTTGTGCCTGAGTAAAGGGTCGCACTAGACCGAAAGTGCTTGGCTATCTCGCTTTTCATTTTTCCTTCGTGGCAAAAATTCTTTATTATACATAGCATCACGTTTTATATACTTCGTGATCAAGTTATTCATATATATATATATATATATATATATATATATATATATATATATATATATATATATATATATATATATATATATATATAGTATTAATCTGTATAACGCTTTCGTTTCGCCTTCATAGTCTTCATTAGTCTTCATTTTTCTTCTCCGTAATGCCTTCATGGGAATTTTAAAACTCAAACCATTTGTCAAGTCGTATATCACCGAAGCCTTTCTCATCCCTGTAAGCCTTCTGAATTCCTCTTCCCCTTTCAATTCATTCACTACAACCTTCATTTACCCTATCCCTTTCCCAAATCCTTTCCATTACTTTCTCTTTTTAACTCCGCATTATTATGAACTCTTGCTTCCTGATCTAGTCACTTCCTTGCCATTTTACTCGGGTATATGACTACTATATATCTCCTCCTGATCTGGCCACTTCCCTCTTCGCAACATCCGCTAAAGACCCCTTTTATAAAATCCAGGGCGTGGTTCTGCCGTAAGTTATTCCTGTGATCAAGTGTCACACGCCATGGAGTGTGTATCCTTTGCCTGAATTGTAAGGAATGATTTGAGCTTGAATGAATTTGGAAACTCTTCCAGGCAGCAGTTTCCTCTTGTGAGGTGTTGCTCTTTATATTTTATTCTTTTTCACAGACTAAAATATAAAATATAGAATTCTCTATATTTCATGTATCTCCATATGTTCACTGCGGTGGTGATGCAGATGCAGGAATACATTTTTCTTCTTGTGAAATGTAATCATTACAAGGTATAAACAAATTTTAAATTACAAGGTATAACACAATTTTAAATTTGGTGACCGTAACGAAATTTAAGGTTACAAAATCTTTGCAGCAAGACATGTAATTACATACATTTCTACAAAAGCAAACATTAAAACGTGACAGGATGACTTTTCCAAAGGAAAATTATAGGAATATCTAAATATACTTATGTACCTACTTTCCCTTCCGGAAGATGTTCTCTTAGATAAGTAAAGTACACGGGAAAATAAAGTGCAACAATGCATTTGCAAGGGTTACAATGCAATGAAGTTAGTAAAATATGAACATGACTTGCACTGGAAATGCAAGACATTGTTTATTTCGTTTTAGTTTCCTGTAAAAAAGAAAAACTATTTTTCCGGCTTTGTCTGTCAGATCTGAAAATAAACTACCGAGCTGCAATTTGTTATTCCGATCATCTACCCTCCAATCATCAAACATACCAAATTGCGACCCTCTAGCCTCAGTATTTTTTATTTATACAAGGTTAAAGTTAGCCATGGATCGTGCATCTGGCAGCGCTTTCCGGAGCCATGGGACGAACCCTCACTCTACCGCATGTGGTGAGCAACTGGAGAGCTGCCGGTCAGAGTTATTGGTTTTATGCATCATTATACGTTGTACGGGAAACTCGATTGCGCCGAAAATTATCAATTTCAATAAAAATAAATCGTCATACTTATATTCCGGCAAATAAAAATCGTAAATTAAAGGGACAAAACATGATTTGATTACCAATTCACCGACTTATAACATAAACTTTTCAATGACAGTTTATTCACTTTTATATTGTAAAATGATGTTCACTGTTTAGACAAATGAATGACTACAGTTTTTACGTTTTAATTTTGAAATATTTAACGTGCGTAGACATATTTTATTGTTGATATAAAGAACTGCTGAAATATGATGCCATTTTTAAGGAGATATGATATTATATTGTAATTTCTGGCCAACACTTATTCTCTTGAAAACCCGGGTGGACGCTTGGATCCATCGGTGGATTTACCAATAACAGATATCGCAAATGTTTATAATAAACGGAGAGAGGTATTCAGTTTTGGATCGGAAAATAGAGTGGGGAAAAGTTAATAGTTTCTTTTATTGGAGTATTGGAAAGGAATTTTTTTTTTTAATTTCCAAGCGTGTCCATGGTACAATTTGCATTCCAATTAATGGTGGGAAGGGGTTGAGGGAGGGGGGGAGTTGGAAAAAAGCGACTTTGGCAAAGAGTAAAAGTAAATTGTTTTTAATCATGCTTTTGTCAGCATAATAGAGCTCCTTTCTTATAGTTATGATTAGTTTTTTTTTTTTTTTTTTTTTTTTTGTTTTTTTTTTCTTTTTTTTTTTTGCATTTAATCGCTGTACAGAAAACTCGATAGCGCCGATTCGGCGTATTTTTTTTTTTTACATCTTTTATCTCGCTCAGGAACAGTATGAAAAATCTCATAAAAAAAATAAGACTAGAGTTAATCCTCGCACAATTCTTGCTTGTGAAAATCCGTGAGTAAGACGGACTTGCCTTTCTGTTCTTTTATTACGAATTGGAGGAAGTTTCAATTTTTTGTTATTATTCTTTCAATTTTATATTTTTCTGCTTTTGCAAAATATATATTTCTTTTTTATCAACAGGAATGTAAATTACTTTTTTCGATTTCTCTATTTTACCTGTTCTTTTTCAGTTTATATCTGAAAACACATATTTGTGTTCAGTTGTTTATATTGACGAAAGCCAAGGTTTATTTAGGAGAGAGAGAGAGAGAGAGATCCTAAGACTCTCAGACTACGAATTCTAATACTTTTGTATTATTTGATTTTTATATATATCTGCATTTGTAAGGTAATTTCTTTATTAAGAGTTCTGTATCTATTGTGATCTTTCCTTACTACTTCTCAATTCTTCCCCTTATATCTGTTTGTACTTATTTATACCGAGATATTTCCGTTGGCCAAACCGAAGCTTTTATTAAAAAATATTAGAGATAGATCAAGTGTCTCAAACCGCGAATTCTAATTATTTTCCTTTTATCGTTCATAGATTTCTATATGCTTATGCTTTGTTTGAATTTTTTCATGAATAATCTTATAATTACTATATACGATCTTTCTTTCCTACCTATTTGTTCTTCAATTCATATTCGTTTATGTAAGTTTGTATCTAGTAATTAATATTGGCGAAAACAACGTTTTTGTTAGATAAAAAAAAAAAAAAAAAAAAATAAAAAAAAAAAAAAAAAAAAAAAAAAAAAAAAAAAAAAAAAAGGTTCGTGTGTGTGTGTGTGGGGAGGTGGGGGTGGGGGACGGTTGGGAATCTCAGCTCGCGAATTCTAAATCAGGGGAACTTATTGACCAAAACAGACGAAAAACTCAGAGACGAGGAAGGAAGGAAGGAACCGAAAAGCTTATTTAAGGCCCCCTTTGGATCATGCCGCGTTTGATGGCTCCTACCTGATCAAGGACCTATCAACGTTATTCTTGCTTGAGGAAAAATTGCAACGAAGAAGTAAAGCAGAGGTGGAGCTTCAAGTTAGGTGAGAAAAAATTGGCGTGTTAATGGGAGTGAAAACGGTAGAGAAAATTCAGCGATGAGAAAAAAATTCAGCACATAGAAAAAAAAATCAATGATTAGAAGAAATTCAGTTATTAGAAGAAATAAAACAATTATAAAATAATCAGCAATTTCGAAAAAAATTCAGCTCTTAGAAAAAAAAATCAGTAATTAGGAAAAATTCAGCGATTAGAAAAATTCAGCAATTAGAAAAAAGTTCAGCCATTAGACAAAAATTTAGCAATTAGAAAAAATTCGGTATTAGAAAATATTCAGTGATTAGAAAAAATTCAGTGATTAGAAAAAATTCGGTATTAGAAAATATTCAGTGATTAGAAAAAATTCAGCGATTAGAAAAAAATCAGCTATTAAGAAAAATTCAGCTATTAGAAAAAATTCAGCGATTAGAAAAAAATCAGCTATTAAGAAAAATTCAGCTATTAGAAAAAAATTCAGCGATTAGAAAAAAATACAGCAATTAGAAAAAATTCTGCTATTAGAAAAAAAATCAACATTTAGGAAAAATTCAGTATTAAAGAAATCCAGCGATTAGAAAATTTTAGTTATTAAAAAAAATCCAGCAATAAGAAAAAAATTCAGCTGTAAGAAAAAATTCAGTGGTTAGGAAAAAATTCAGAGGTTAGAAAAAAAATTCAGCAGTTAGAAAAAAATTCAGCTTTTAGAAAAAATTCAGCGATTAGAAAAAAAAAAAAAAAAATCAGCTATTAGAAAAATCCAGCAATTAGAAAAAAATTCAGCTATTAGATAAAAAATTCAGCGATTGGAAAATAATCTCACATCTTGTTGTCCAACACTCCAACTCGCTATCTAGGCTGTGAATGACCTCAGTGCCCCTGTGCTTGATTCAACAGCCAAATTCCATAAATAATAAATAAATCTTCGTGAGTGCACGCGCGCTCGCATCGCATACGGGGAGAGAATGCGCTTCAGAATCGGCACCTCAATAAATTTCGGAGTAATTCC
>NC_087209.1:15380054-15420054 GCF_015104395.2 Macrobrachium nipponense | reverse complement strand
TTTTAACGTAGGTTTCATTCCAAGTGTTGGTAACCGCTTAGCTCAGCTTAATTATGCTGAGCGTACACGCTCTCCCAGGTAAGCTTCGCGCCTGCGCTGTCTCAGCCAACCAATCGGTTCACTCACAGCGGCAGCCATGTTTTATCCCTTTAAGAATTATCTCAACGATTTAAGCAAAGTAACGTAGTCTTGAAAGTTTAATGTAAATAATATTAATCTTGGTACTAGTATCTATCGTTCTGCCAGAGAAATGAACGTAATTCGCCTTGAATATGAAACTAGAATTTCGTGTTGTAAATCGTCTCGCGTTTACAGAGAATCAGCTGTTTGAATACACGCTGCACAGCTCGCTCACCGCGTTTCACGTCGCATCGCTCACTCGCTCGCTGAGCGAAAGTTTCATTTCACTTCGCACTAAACGTAATCTTTTCTTTTTACAATTGTTTGCTAACATTTTCGTCTTAAAAACCTTACCGTCATTTCGCTTGTCACAGGGACCTAGTATCCTTACGTAAAGTTAACGTAAATCTTCAAAGAGTAAATTACCAGAATTGTTAACGTAAAACGCGTCTTTGTGAAATTTATATTGAAACGCAAATCATTTCATAAGCGCAAGCCGCTACCATCTAACGTAAAAATCGTTCACCGCGAGCGCACTATCATTTTCATAAAACGTTATTCAAAGCAATTCTTTCATTACACGTTAACGTAAGTAAATCATTTAACGCAAGTTGCGTCATATTAAACTAACATTATTAGTTCAATTCAATACAAGGGAGTTTTTCATATATCATTTCACCCTCTCCAAGAGAGAGAGAGAGGAGAGAGAGAGAGAAGAGAGAGAGACCCCATTATTCACGAAGCCAAGAGTACTACGTTCATTACTTATAGCATGCAGAACTAACATTATTTTAGTCTCTTGTGTCTTTCATTTACACTGAGCGTGATACGTACGCGCCTGTGTCCATTGCAGTTTGCAAGCATTTATTTATTTCATTTATCGAGTACTTCAGCGAGGGACTGAGCATTTCTAAAATTATCATTACCTGTCGTTGCCCGAGTGGGCTTTCCATTTTCTATCACAAAAGACTTGCGTATACCGCAAGCACAACCCGCACAGTGTGCCACGCAAATTCATTACTTCCAGACAAGGAAGTCGTTACCAGTTTGGGACTGGCCACCACCAGTGCACGTCAGGTCTTACCATTTTACAGTGTCATTAATACTTGACACTGTCCATCGACTGGCTGCTGAAGTACTCCCACCTTTTACTTTCTCTCCTCCACCATTACACTCTGCCACGAACAGAGTACCATTTCTCTTCAGTATACTTGAGTATACTGCATGTAGTGTCCGGGACACACCAGCACGATACCAGTGCTCCAAACGGAACGCCTCCTCATAAGTGCCATTGCACCTCTACAGGCTGTACAGGTAGCCATTCTACCTGCATGTCCGTCCTTACGGAACGCCCAAGTAAACCTGCGTGTCCGCTCCTTACGGAACGCCCAATTGATTAGTGTGTCCGTGTACAAGGGTCAGTGATCCTTCGGAACACTCAACCAGGGAACGCCTCCCAAAGTGCCGCAATACCAGCCCTAAGTGCTGTCAAACCTGCGTATCCGTCCTTACGGAACGCCCAATCCATTAGTGAATCCGCTATCCCGATCACCCAATCAAGGGAACGCCTCCCGAAGTGCCGCAATACCAGCACTACTAGTGCTGTCCAAGGAACGCCTCCTGAAAGTGCCGTGTCACCTGTACAGACGTACAGGTAGCCCTATACCTGTGTGTCCGTCCTACGGAACGCCCATTCATTAGAGTATCCACCATTTGGATTACTCAACCACGGAATGCCTCCATAAGTGCCGTGCACCTGTATTGGACCTACAGGTAGCCCATTCCAGCGTCTCCCAAGTTGGGAACGCCCTTAAGTGTGACATACACTGCACACTCCATTTTAGTGTCTCACCTCATCAGAAGGTGCCATCCCAGAAGTGCCACCAACTTACGGGACACCTCCCAAGTGCCACCGAGCACCAGTCTTTTAAGACTTTTCTACCACATCGCAGACCCCATTTCCAAGTGAGTGCCACTTTCCCCAGTAGGCACTCCCATTCCATCCATTACCTTTCCTGGCCATTATTATCATTTTCATCTGAGCCTCTACTGCAGCCTAAGGGAAATGTCTTCCCCTGCTTCCCGCGACTTCTTTGCCATAGAGCTAGAGAAGCTCGGAGCCCTCATAAAAACTCTGGGCAAGGAGGGCCGGTTACACTGGACCAGAACTGGACCAGTGGATAAAGGCGCAGCAGGATGCCGCACGCCTACAAGAAAAGGGAAGAAAGAGAAAACAAGAGAAAAGCCAGAGAAGCAGAAAGGAAGGCACGTGAAGAAGAGAGAAAGCATGAGCTAGCTCTCAAGGAACTCGAAATCAAGCAGGAGAAGGCCTGTAAGGAGAGTATCTTAGCTCCAGCCACTCTTGCCAGCTTCCAGCCCTGCACCTACTGCCTCTCTTAGTCCTGCCATCTCTGGTCAGCCTGACCTCTTTGCTATTTGTGAGCCTGGTCCATGATCCAGTGCCCGAGATAGAAATTCCTGCCGCATCCTGCCAGCCTTTTACCATTTTACCGCCTACCTCCTCTCTTTTGGAAGAGGTAAGCCCACCAGATGACCCCGGACTTGTTTCCGAGGGTGATGCAACGGAGGTTTCCTTGACCTCCCTACCTCAAATCACTGCCAGAGAGGACTCTTCACCTGTGCCAGAGCACACTGCCAGCCTTGGTGACTCCGCAGATTCGCAACCTGTGGGGCCATCTCGGCCTTACCGTCCAGTGCCACGGAAGAGGTTCTGAAACAAGTTCTGCCGAGACTGTGACCGCAAGGTTCACATGTCTGCCAATTACGGAGGGTGCGCTAATCGCAATATTCCTGCCATCGCAATGGCAGTTACAAATCCTTCCTCACTAGGACCCCCAGCTAAGGGCCCTATAACAGTCGCACCCCTCCAAAGCCATTATCCGCCAAGCCACGTCAGAGCCTATGACGACTCTGGCGCTCAAATCTCCCTGATACGGGAAGATCGAATCCCCCAAGGGGCTAACGTCGATAGACGTCATTTAATCACTATTGAAGGTATCAATCATATTAAACTGATCCTTCCGTCCGTCCAATTGAGGGTCACCAGACCTCACTTCTCCAGAGTTTGTACCCACTTGCCAGTTGCAAGCTACATTCCAGGAGGTTACGACCTCCTCCTAGGGCAAGACATGAAGTCTCCCTCACAGTTCAAAAAGCCTAGGGGTCCTAACCCCACGACCAATCTCTCCAAAGCAAGGAGTAATCGAATTTCTACTTCCTCCAGGAAGTACATCCACCAACAGTCTCCCCCGCTGCCACGGAGGGAGATTGATCATTCACAGTTCCGTTGCAAAACCTGCAACGTACTAGGGCACTCCACGAATTGGCCTAGGTGCCCTAGCCGACGACCAGCAGCGGACACTGTCCATTTTCCACAAGGCTTAGCCTTCCAAAAGAGACAGGAGCCTCTGTCTCCCATTTCCAAGGGCACGCTGAGAGGTATTGCACCTCCGGTACCCGTCACAGGTCCAGTCGACCTCAACTCTCTGCCAGTGCCACTTGGCAGCACTGGGCAGTGCCAAGCTCCGTCCAGGCTGGACGTAGAGCCACCACCGAACTTGACCTCTGCGCCTGGCCCCGAGCTAGCGCCGGCGCCTAACCTTATCAAGGATCCTCCTACAGGAGATCCTCCAACAGGCATGGAGCTTACCGCAGCCCATGGCCAATCCAAAGTCCATGAGTCTTCTTCACCCTCACCACTGTCGCCCGAAGATGAACCTCTGGCAGACCTCACATTCTCGCCTCCTCTGGAAAACCAGGAACTGCTTGGCCAGGAGTCAGCCTGGAGTTTTCCCCCTTATGACAGCTGTCACAGCAGCTTGAAGTGAGGGCCTCCCCTGCAGTAGGTTCCACCTCTACGACGGTTGCTGCAGAAGTAGGGTGTTCTCCTGCAATCCCTCAGGCTACCACTGCCGCTGCTCCTGATGGCGGTTCTGGCCTTACCCCAGAGTCGGTGCCTCCGTCTACTCCTAGGACTGGTATAGCCAGGCCCTGGAGGAATAAGAAGAAGAAGAAGGGACGTAACAAATCATTAGCACACTAACCAAAGAGCCACATGCTCTCCTTGACACCTGTGCCCGAGGTACAGTGTCACATTCATTTGCAGAATGATCCTGGCACCTACCCAGAGAAGGTAGCCAGCCATGATCTCTGCCAGTAAACTAACTGTTACGATCCCGTGATAGTTTTGTAGGAAATAGTTCTTTCCAAAACTACTGCTTTGGGTTATTACCTATTCTACAAATACCATAGTTCCCTAATTATATGTCAATATTACTGTTACAGCAGGTGACGTTGGAGGCGTGAGGTATACTTCAGGCGGGACACGGAACTCTGCAGTAGAAGAGGGTGGACGTTCTAGTAGTTGTGTGTTGCGAGCGTGATTTTGGCTATACTTCGGTGGTCGACCTGGGAATCGTGCATCGTTGGCTACGAGGGTAGCGAATTTATGGAGAAAGCGCGCTTTGTGGAAGCTGAATGCTTCAATGGAACTTGCACGGTATATATTCCCGGACGATGTATAGTTAATGAGGATTAGTCTCAACGAGGAAGTTAGCCCTGTTGTTGATTGTTGGTAGCAACCACGTGATTTGTCCCTCTTGCAGATGTTCCCGTGGGGTGTCCCCCTGATCATTTGGATCAGTATTATTAATTATATAATACTTGCCTCACCTCCGTTTAAGAAACTGTAATTTTCAGAATTTCATTGCCTAGTTAACTATTGTAACTTTCACTTGGATTGTTTTGTAACGTTTTCATTAATAAGTTTATGTTTATTGGGTTTTCTTTTGTTAATAATTATTTAAAATGTTTTCGTATGTTTTATTATTCCACTCTAATGTTTCTGCTGAAGATCATTATTATTACAGCTAAAAGCTATATAATATAATGTGATAAAAGGACATTAAATTAAATGTTATGCGCCTGAATCTGGCGGCAGTAAACTTTTCAAGTATTTAAGAATTGGTCCGTAACATATTTTTGGCATCCTCAGCGGGATCTTCAGCAGTGTCATTGGGTTGGATGGTGTAATTAATGGTAAAAACATGGAAATTGAAACTAATGACGATGCCGCTCGTTTTCTTAGGAGAGACGATTGGCGTAGTAAATTGTTTAATATTAAAAAGTCGGAACTGCTGGTTGTGTCGGATTATTTACAGTTGGAGTTTACGGTTAGTAGTACTAATGATGACATAAGGAAAGGTATCATAGCGCATTTTGCTCCGGATGGAGTGGACGTTGACTTCAAGCTTTTAGAGGAAGAAATCGACGAAGACTGTGAGGTAGTGAAACTTCGACTGAAACTGGATTTGAAAAAACTCGAGTTTGAAGATGGAACAAAGAAGGCTGGCGTGAACATGAACTTAGTATGAAGCAGTTAGAAAAAAAACTAGAGTTTGAAGATGAACAGAAACGGCGTGAACATGAACTTAGTATGAAGCAGTTAGAAAATGAACAGCAGAAACGTTGTCATGAGCTGGAATTGGCCAGGCTGACGGTTTTGCCCGATCTCCTATTTTCTGGTAATGAAGATTCCCGTATGTTGAAGTACGTACCAAAGTTTGACGAGAGTGACGTCGTAGAATTTTTCATAGCTTTTGAGAAGGTAGCGGCAAATTTCAAGTGGAGTGAGGATAGGTGGGCATTCATGGCTCAGACTGCTTTTTTCCGGGAAGGCTCTAAAGGCTTGGGCTTCTCTGTCGTTGGAGATAGTCAAGATTATGCTAAAGTGAAAGAAAGCCATTTTAATTAAAGGATTTATGAGATGGTTCCTGAAGCCTACAGAGTAAAGTTTCGTGACAGTCGAAAATCCTCCAATCAAACTTTTGTGGAGTTTGCTCGTGAAATGGAGAAGCATTTTGAAAATTGGTTGAGATCCAGCGATGTCAAGAGTGAGTATGCTAAATTGTCAGTTAATCTTATTGGAAAATTTTAAGCACAATTTACCTAAAGACCTTGTATTTTCTTAAATGAAAAGAAAATTGACAATTTAGCGAGTGCTGCTCGGTTACTGATGAGACGTGTTAACACACCGTAGTTATTCTAAGCCTGCTGTTAAAGGTAAATATAATGCGTATGAAAACTGGTAAATTGCCTACAGGGGTTAATGTAACTGCTAATGATGGTAATCAAGTTAAGAGTGGTCCTGCTTCTCCCCAAAAGCATTTTAAAGCTAAGTACCAGGGCAGGGTAACTTGCTTTCGTTGTGGGAAAAATGGGCATATAGCTGCTAAGTGTCCTAAGAGGATTCTGTCATGCTCGTTAATGATAAAACAGGTAGTGGATGACGACTTTAAGTGGTTTAAATCTCAAGGTAAAATCAGCACACTTGAAAATTGGCAAGAGGGTCATAATGTCAATGTACTTAGAGATACAGGGTCTTCTCAATCTTTAATTCTACGGAAAGCCATTCCAGGGGGCAGTAAGTGGTTGAATGAGCATAAGCTTATTAAAGGTGTTGGAAACGAGTGGATATCTTGTCCGGTAGTTGAACTATATTCAGACATTGTTGCCAGCGAGTCTAAGTTTGCAGTTGTTGATACTCTCCCCATACCTGAGGTTGATGTTGTTTTGGCAAATGATCTTGCTCAAGGTTAAAGTAAGCTGTAATCCTACAGTTTTTATCAATCCACAGTGTTAGTACCTAAACCTGAACTGTGCTTGTGACAACTAGGTCAGGTAAAAGTACCGATTTTGAAGTTGAGCATCCTGACTTGGGAAGTTTGTTTAAAGCAGATTCATTGGTGCACGTAAGTAACAATAAATCTATTTGCTCTGAAGAAGTAATGAATTGGAATAGAGATGACTTAGTAAAGGTTCAAAATGAGGACGTGGAGATTAAAAATATTAAAATTAAGTTGGAAGAGGGTAAAGGAGTGGATTATGAAGTGGATAATGAAGTTCTTTATAAAGTAATTGTTCCATTCGAAAACGAGAGGGAAATTTGTTGAAGCATAGGTTAATTGTTGTACCTTCTAAATTCAGAAATGGTATATTAAGAAAAGCTCATGATGATTTGTTTGCTGGTCACTTGGGTATTACTAAAACCTTTGACAGGGTTAGGAAAAATTTCTATTGGAAAGGTCTGAAAAGAGATGTCAAGAAATATTGTAAGACGTGTCACCAATGCCAAATTTCTGGTAAACCTAATATGGTAATTCCTAAGGCTCCCCTTTCTCCCATTCCTTCCTTAGGAGAACCATTCGAACATGTAGTCATTGATGTAGTGGGTCCCTTACCTCGTTCGAAAGTAGGGTCTGAGTATGTACTAACTATCATAGACAGGTTAACTAGATATCCCGAGGCTATCCCTCTAAAGTCCCAGAAAGCTAGGGTCATTGCCAAACATTTGATCACTTATTTTTCTAGGTTTGGTCTTCCTAAAACCATCCAGTCTGATCGTGGAACAAATTTTTTATCCAAATTATTGCTGCAGCCAGTTAAGAATTTTGGAATTGAGCATAAACCATCTACTCCATACCATCCAGAGTCACAGGGAGTTGTGGAAAGGTTCCACCAAACTTTGAAGGCAATGATTCGGAAGATGTGCAATGAAAAGGTTGGTTTGTGGGAAGAATATCTTCCTTATTTGTTGTTTGCAGTACGCTCTATGCCAAATGAGTCGACAAGTTTTGCTCCATTCAACTTGGTGTTTGCTCATAAAGTAAGAGGTCCATTAGACTTGTTAAGAGAAGTTTGGGAAGGTAATGGGCCGAGCGATGTGAATATTGCTGATTTCATTCATGATGGTAAGGGCAAGCTTTACGAAATGTGGGAAATAGCAAAGAGTAATTTACTGAAGAGTCAAAGTAAGATGAAGTCTCTGTATGATTTAAAAAGTAAGGAAAGATTCTTTGTTCCTGGAGATAAAGTACTGGTTTTGTCACAGGGTGTAAGAGGTTCGTTACAGAATAAGTTTTTGGGACCCTTTGAAGTTCAAGCAAAGTGAATGATTTGAATTACATTATTAAGCTTCCTGATCGTAATTTGCAATGTCATATTAACATGTTAAAAAAGTACTTTGAGCGAGAGAAAGCAGTGGTTTTGTCTGTTTCAGAGGAGGTTAATTCGAAATGTGTAACTTCGGAGAAGAATTTGGCTTGGCCGGGTAATAATTCTGTTTTGTTACCTAATGTGTGTAGAAGTCCTATCCTGAGTACTAACCAAATTAATGGATTACGGAAAGTGTTAATGAAGTTTCCCGAGACTGTTAGAGATACACCAGGTAGGACCACTTTATTACAGCATGATGTCGAATTGGAGTGTGAACGCCAATTAAAGCAAGCCCCTTATCGATTAAATCTGTTAAGAAAGAATTTTGTTGAAAAGGAATAAACTATTTGCTAACTAATAATTTAATTACACCCAGCAGCAGTTCGTGGAGCTCACCAATTGTAGTTGTTGTAAAAAAAAAAAAAAAAAAAAAAGGAAAAAAAAAAAAAAAGGAAATGGACAAAGTCGATTATGCATTGATTATCGCAAGGTCAACAAAGCAACAAAGGCAGATTCTTTTCCTATTCCGCGTGTTGACGATTGCATTGATAAGGTAGGAAATTCAAAGTTCATTACGAAAATTGATCTCCTAAAAGGTATTTACCAGGTCCCTTTGACTAATCGAGCAAAAGAAAGGTATCGGCATTTGTGACAGCTGATGGTTTGATCAATTCGAAGTGATGCCCTTTGGCATGCGGAACGCCGCTGCCACTTTTCAACGATTAATGGCCATGGTTACTCGGGGAATAAAAAAATTGTATTGTTTATATTGATGATATAATAGTTTTATTCTAATGACTTTGAAACCCATCTGTTGATTTTGGAGGAATTGTTAACTGCTCTGTCCAATGCTGGTTTGGTGATTAATCTCAGAAATCTGTCTTTTGTGAAGCTACTGTAACATTTTTGGGTCATGTAGTTGGAAGGTGAAGTACTTCCTAAAGAGGTTAATGTTGCAAAGATCAAAGAATTCCCTGTGCCTTCATCAAAGAAGGAATTGCAAAGATTCTTGGGAATGGCTGGTTACTACAGCCGTTTCGTTGCTAATTATTCAGATGTTGTTGCACCTTTAACCAACTTGTTGAGAAAGCATTCCAAATTTGTGTGGGATGACAAATGTAAAGAATCATTTGAAATCGTTAAATGTGTATTGACTTCTTGTCCTGTTCTCAGGGCACCAAACTTTGAACTTCCTTTTAGCCTTGCGGTAGATGCCTCGGATCAAGGGGTAGGTGCTGTTCTGCTGCAGGTGTGTGAGGATGGAGTAAGTCATCCGATTTCATATTTTCTAAGAAGTTAAACAAGCATCAGGTTAAGTATTCAGTGATAGAAAAAGAGGCTCTTTCTCTTATATTAGCTCTTCTGCATTTCGAGGCATAATTTATGCTCAGAGTGGTAAAGTTATAGTATATACAGATCACAATCCACTGAAATACATCCAGCAGTTCAATAATAAAAAATCGTAGACTTACCCGCTGGGCAATGTTTTTGCAGGATTATAATTTGGAAATTATTCACATTCCGGGGAAAGATAATAAAATACCAGATGCCCTGTCTAGAGTGTATGTTGTTTATTCCGCATATTTGCTTTGTATATGTAATTAATTTGCTTTCTTTCTATTGGAAATTTTGTAAGGTTCCCTATGTTTTGTTTAGTCTGTAGATTATATACTTTACTTGACTATTGTAAAGGAATTATTGTGTACAACTTTGTTTTTCTTTGCGGAGATAGGGTTTGGAAAGAAATCTGCAGGTTATATTGCTACTAAGGTTATTTTGCTTGCTAGCATTCACTTTACATTAAAAAATCAATGTGATTTTTTGTTGGAAGGGTGGGGGTGTTACGATCCCGTGATAGTTTGTAGGAATAGTTCTTTCCAAAACTACTGCTTTGGGTATTAACCTATTCTACAAATACCATAGTTCCCTAATTATATGTCAATATTACTGTTACAGCAGGTGACGTTGGAGGCGTGAGGTATACTTCAGGCGGGACACGGAAACTCTGCAGTAGAAGAGGGTGGACGTTCTAGTAGTTGTGTGTTGCGAGCGTGATTTTGGCTATACTTCGGTGTCGACCTGGGAATCGTGCACGTTGGCTACGAGGGTAGCGAATTTATGGAGAAAGCGCGCTTTGTGGAAGCTGAATGCTTCAATGAACTTGCACGGTATATATTCCCGGACGATGTATAGTTAATGAGGATTAGTCTCAACGAGGAAGTTAGCCCTGTTGTTGATTGTTGTAGCAACCACGTGATTTGTCCCTCTTGCAGATGTTCCCGTGGGGTGTCCCCCTGATCATTTGGATCAGTATTATTAATTATATAATACTTGCCTCACCTCCGTTTAAGAAACTGTAATTTTCAGAATTTCATTGCCTAGTTAACTATTGTAACTTTCACTTGGATTGTTTTGTAACGTTTTCATTAATAAGTTTATGTTTATTGGGTTTTCTTTTGTTAATAATTATTTAAAATGTTTTCGTATGTTTTATTATTCCACTCTAATGTTTCTGCTGAAGATCATTATTATTACAGCTAAAGCTATATAAATATAATGTGATAAAAGGACATTAAATTAAATGTTATGCGCCTGAATCTGGCGGCAGTAAACTTTTCAAGTATTTAAGAATTGGTCCGTAAACACTAACCCTCTAACCCTAGCAATTGTAATACTAACCCTTACTAAATATAATTACCTCATTACATTTCCATCCTGGTACACTAATCACTCATCATCCTCACGCATCATTACCTCACCTCATGTATTTTAACAATTCCTGCGACACATCACTGCTGTGCGTACCACACTCTGGAATGATTGCGTCTCGAATTAACTGTAATGAGTAGGTTAGGCTAATGATTTAGTACCAGGGCATTAGGTTAGTAGCAAGTAGAATTTTCAAGTAACCTTATCTAGGGGTAGAGTAGACTGTCGTCACAGACAACCCGTAGTTATTACTTAGGCTAGACTACATTACTCCATTAAGTTAGTACACTTAGCATCTCCACCTATAAGTTAGGTAGGCCACTGTAGTTAGCTGTATCGCTGCTCTAAAAAACTTCAAGTTAGAGTAGGAGAACTGGGTAGTCGAGACGATCAATTTCATTTAAGCCAAGACCTTCACGCCCGAAAGGGAGTCGAAATGCCTTCTTAATAGGGGGAGCTGTGACTTTTATAGATCGCTTCGTCTACCCAGCAATTAATTAATTAGTTTGATTTGTAAAACAGCAGCCATCTTCCTCCAAATATCAGCTGATTTGGGCGGGAAACCAACGCTAGCCGTCCAGGGTTAAGAATTTCCTGTGAGAAGGGAGAATATAGTCTTTTGTCAGCTTTAGGGACGTATCTCGAAGGGAAGGATGTAGGCAGACTGGCACTTCTTAGGCATATACCTTAAGCTCTTTTTCCTGTGAACCCTCTGCTGGCTGTATGTTCTGTTTCCAGGATTTGTCCCTGCTCGTGGGGGGTTAAGCTGACTCCCAACACCCAAGCAAAACGCCTGCGATCTGCCCCAGTCGTCTCCAGACGTTGACCTCGGACGGATGTCCGACCACCTGCCTCCTATTTAGGCCTATCCATGGGGTTAGTGGCGCGCAAAACGACGCAGACCTAAGACAAAGCCAGGCCACATTTTTCTACAAAGATCCACTGAACACGACATCCAGGTACGTCTTGTGAAACAGCATATTGCCAGTCCCTTACATCCTATTATCTATTTGATCCCCATTTCCCCATTGAATTTCAAAACCAAAAGAACTCATCCCTTTGTTCCCTCTCACTGCCTCATGGCCGCATGTTTCCCTTGTTGTGATCGTCCCAGACAAATGAAGTAATTGTTTTAGAGCTATTGCCTTGTATAATAAGGCGCCCTATGAGGTAATGTTAGACTTGCGATAATCTTATGCTAAGTCGGTTGGTATTGCACTTCCATATTCATGGGAGTGTCTTGGGGTTTGTAGATCACTTACGAAGTCGGTATTATCTTCTTTGTTTATGACGGACGATGTGTAAAAACTCATGATGATTCGGTGATGAGGTGAGGATCTAGTAGAAACCACAAAGTACAAAAATACTTATATTCTCTGATATTACATAGTGAAGATCAAGTAGGATTGTACAGGTCTTCCAATGATGATAGCTTGATCGCTTCTGCCAATGATGATGGCTAATTCTATTCTCTCTACATGATAAAGCTCAGGTAAAGAGGTACAGGTCTTCTAATGACGATAGCTAACTCTATTCTCCTTCTACTACCATCTCGGTTACCAGTCATAAAGGAACAGACAGTAGCTCGAACATATGAACATACAATCAAAATGAGACACACTACAGATCACGTAGGCCGTTTGAATTATAGGTCGCGGTAGTTGTCTCAAGCAGAGAGCTTGGGACTAATGTTTTTCAAAACAAATGAATGAACACAGGTGACGGCATGTTATCTTAGCCTACGTACTTTATGGTATACGTCATCTTAGCGTCTCTGGTCTGATCACATTCCTGCAAGCATCTGGTTTGACCTCTTTAGTTTTTAGTCTTTTTATATATATTTGTTACTCGACTGCCGTCGTCCGCAGCAACGAACGATTTTTTGAAGTTGCGATGTGAAACTCTTGTACTGCAGGATACTGTAACCAGGTTCCATTAATCAGCCTGCAAGTGAAATTATACTTGTCACAAGGGAAAAATAAATTCAGACGACATCCAAATACAGGGGAGGAGAGAGCCATTAAGACCAGACTTAACCCTAATGAATTCGCTGATATTTTATGGAATTCAAAAGAGAGCTGTACAAACTTTTTTATTCCATGGCATTAAACAATGAGTGAACATTCCAGGTCTATGAGGACTGTAAAAACATCCATAAAAAAATAAACAGATATCATTACGAATCCCAAAGAAAATTCGATATTACTGGTAGTAAGTTACTAGACAAAGAAGTGGAAAACAGAGCTATTTGTAAGATTGCCAGGCAACATAAGAGTCAAAGAGAATATCAATCATGATTCTGTTATTTCTCTATGCTAACTGAAATTAAGTTGTGATAAAATCTGATCCTATGTGCCCTAACAAAAGTTTCATATTCAATTTCTCGCTCGCATCCTCTGAGGTTAATTTTAAAACTTATTAATAGGCTAGAGATGCAACGAAAGAACCACTATGTAAAACTTTAATTTCTATAATACCCTTTGGTTTTTTTTTGCAAGAAAATGTGACATTTGCCCATGGAATTGTGCTTTAACTTGGATTGTAATAAACGACTAATGTTTGCAAGTAAAATTTTTCATATCCTATGACTTGATACTTCTAAATATCCGTTTACCAATGTCATCACTAAATTATTGACTCTAATTGTCTATGAGGTTCAGAAAAAATTAATTCATTTTGATGTTATAGAAATTCTATTTGCTTATTTTGTTTAGTCATTTTGTTAAAACGATGCAATCCTTAAACTAATTGCATTGCACACACGGATAAGAATATGTCATGTCATCGTGACCCATGAACCACATGTGAAGTTCATGAGCTATGCATTCCTCTCTCCAGTCAACCTGCTTCGCAAAGCAGAGACGACACACAAAGATGAAGCCTGTGTAAGCTGATTATTGAGGTTAAAAGGAACAAATGCTGATACGGCAATGATGACGTCGTCACTTGGCAGAGATTGCTCTCAGCCAGCTAAGAGTTACGTTACTTGCTGTAATAAAATACGACTTTAGTATTTTCAAATGATATTTTTTTGTTTTAACTCTCCACCCACATGAGAATGTCTGAAAAAAAAAACAGTAACAAAATTGACAATATATTAGTTTCATGTTGGAAATCTGCATGATTGTAAATAAATGTAATTATGTTAAATTAGACATCCTTATTCAAACTAATGAAAAAAGGGTTTCCATACAAATTTTATATATACTATTTGCCCTGTATAAGATTATTCGCATAGATATACATTTTCACTTCTAGACTTCCTGACTTAAAATCTCTTTTATTTTATTTTAATTTATTTATTTATTTATTTATTTATTTATTTATTTATTTATTTATTTATTTTTTGACTACGAATATAAATCATCGGGACAGACTATATGTCAGTAGTTTTGATGATGTGTTTGAACTTTTAGCTTATTTGTCATTACTAAAGCGTTAAGATAGAGTTTCAAATCTTTACGCATATATATTTGGATATTTAATCAACCTATGGTTACATTTTGCTTATTGATTTTATCGTGATTCCTTTTTATTATAATTTGTAACCCTTCTGACTTCTTACGAGTGTATTATATTGACTCCACTTGTATCCATATTTATTTTATTTATATTTATTTATATATATATATATTTGATAAATTAATGGTTGGCTTGAATATGTGGAAAAGTGTTCTAGCGGCGTACCATATACGGCTACTTGCGGTATCATTTCTACAGATACGAATATAGAATGATAAAGGTATTTAAAACCGCGAGAACCGCTATAATCCAGTTCGGATCCAATATCACGAGTTGTAACTCGTAAGACATTGACACTTTCTTATTTATCTCTTATTCTACCAAACCGATTGACTGGGTTATAAAATATAGTATTTGGTTTTTCTTAATGGAAAGGAGTTCACACACGAGTTAGGGAGATTAATATTGATTTACACCACCCGAGTCAGATTATCATGTGTTGAATTCTATGTTTACTGATTTAGCACTCATAAATATTCCTAGCGCATTCAATTGCGGTGTTTGTTTTTAGTGCTATTAATTCTATATAACGTGTCAAGGAACTATTAACACTAAGAAGTGTTTATTCCTCTGGTCAGACTCGTAATTCTGTTAATAATCCTACGTATATTCTTTCAAGGATTGATTTGTCACAGGATAGGCCCTAAACTGACAGGTGTCTTAGTGTATCCCTTGTTTTCATGACACGTGTTACAATTAGTTATGTGCTTTTTATATCTGTAAGCATTGTAGGCCAGTAAAACAGTGATTTGGCTTTCTGTGACATAATAGAACCCGGATGACGGAATGCAACCAGTTTATGATGATTGGTATGAAAGAGATTATTACTACTACCTGGTCGTTAGTCATCTGCTGTGTTCTTCGGGTTTTCCTCGTCACGGACCTACATATAATATTACATTTGATTACATTATTCTGATACACATACTTTTAATATACTTTTACCTTTAGGTTTCTGCTCGAAGTGTTTATTGTTATTTGCTTAGCCGCTGACCCTGTTTCCGTTTTCCGTTCGAAGTGTTTATTGTTTTGTTTATGTGCTGCTGACCCTGTTTTCGTTCGAAGTGTTTATTGTTTTGTTTATCGCTGTTGACTCTTGCTTTGTTCAGTTTGTAACAGTTCTGCACTCCAACCCAGATATTCAATGCTCGCGATCTCTTGGGTTAAGGAATTTTCTTGTTTAGATACGGTTTTAACAATAGGCACGGATGTTCTATATCTTTTAGTCTAATTAATGGTTCTTTACAGTATGGTGCGGGATTGCGGGATAATGCGTCAGCTATGATATTTGCTTCCCAGGTAGATATCTTATCTTGGCTCCAAAGACCTGAATGATCATTTGTCACCGAGTTTCTTTTGGACTGTGATTAAAGCCTTTGAAAAACTCGGTAAGTGACTCATGGTCAGTGTAAGTAAGCCTTAGGATTTTTATAATGTATTAGCTTACTTAGGTTAGCTTTTAAGTTCCTCTTTCATTTCTGAAGGCTGTAAAGTTCATTGTTGATTCGCCTTCTTGTTAGTAGGGTCTCCTCACTCCAGTGGTATTTTTGTGTAGTCTTGTTGACTAATCCTCCCTGTTTCTCCCCCCATATTTTGGCTTTGCTGAGTTGACTTGAGACCTGATTTCCAAGCTGCAGGCATTTTTTGTATCTGCACCCTGACTTGTGAGCCTGCTATCTCTCTCGGATTTACAGCAAGTCTCAGAAAATATATATCTTCAACTGGCAGTTTCTCCACATCTCTGCCATTTTATTATTGCCTCTGGTGCAGTATTTGCCAGAGGGGCCTCGCTTGGCGACGGTAAGGCAGTGTCATCCATTTATTATAAAAGTATTGATCAAGATTACTGGGATCACGGCGTCCATGATTATGAACGAGATGACTAGGATCACGGCTGCACTGCAGTAGTCAGATGAATTTTCTTGATAGAGCTCTATAGTAATTGTATTGTGATTTGCCGTCCTCTGCCTTTATTGGAGTGTTTATGGGAGGAGACCTTCATCGCCTCATCATCATCCTTTAGAAGTGTAAAATTCAGGTTATTCCTTTCTTTTGTTATTTTCTATTCCTCTCTGGGCCCCCTTTCCTCCTTCAGAGGTTGAATGCGTTGCCTAATCATTTGGGTACATGTTGTGTAAGTGATTTTGTGATTTAATGTTAATGAAGAGGCCTAGTTATAACTTCCTGTATTTTATTGAATTATATATATTGATTTTTTTTCATTGTTTTGCTATCCCCCTTGAAGTTATTCTTGTGCTGCATTTACCTGGGCTTCCTTCCACCTTAGTGGATTGCTGCCTTTTGAACACCTAAGTTTGTGGTATTTTGAATATTTATGGTCCTGTAGACCTAGAATGTGTTGTGGGTCCAACGAGGCCATTACAAGTGGCGACCTTGCCAGAGATTGATTCGTATCCTGTGGTGTTCTTTTTGCAGTGCAAGGGTAATTCTTGGGCGTTGTTAGTGTTAGGTGGCATGGTTACACCTCCTCAGTGTTTGGTTGGCTGGCATTATTGCAAGTGAAATAATTTTGTTATAGGTAAAGTGTTGTAATTATTCATAATCAAAATGGAGGATATGAATGTCGTAGATTTGCTTGAAGGAGAGGGATGGCAGGATAGGTTGGCCGAATTAAACAAAGAGGAGTTAGAAAGTGTGGCAGATTTTTTCGAAGTGGAGAGAACGGTAAACAATGAAGAAGGGTATACTATTGCTAAAGGTTTATGAGTGTGTTAAGGAGACTAAGACAGGAGCCAAACCCAAGGTTAGGAAAGAAGAGGTCTTGTCGGTAGAATTTGGATAGACAGATTAGTCTAAAACAAATGGAAATAGACCAGCAAAAAATGGTGTTTGAAGAGAGAGAGAGGGAAAGGAAGCATGGAGTTAGCTAAGATGGCTTTGCAAACGCCAGGGTCACCAGGGTCTCCTTCTCGTGTTGAGGCTTCCTCCTCCTTCTCAAATTTAGCTCAGGCTTTGAAGTTTGTTCCGAACTTCCAGGAAGATAATGTTGCGGAGTTCTTTATGTCATTCGAAAGAATTGCTAATAAGTTAGAATGGCCTATTGGATTTTGTGGACTACCTTATTCAGAGTAAATTGATTGGGAAAGCCAAAAGGTATATGTAACTTTGGAAGAAAATCTCTCCTCGGATTATGAAAGTGTAAAGGCGATAGTGTTGAAGGCATATGAGCTCGTGCCGGAGGCCTATCGCGCAAAGGTTCCGGAATTTGAGGAAAAATGAAAATCAGACTTTCGTAGAATTTGCAAGGAGTAAAGAGCAATTTGCTACTGATTGGTTTGAAATACTAAAGAGGTGGACGTATTTTGATAAGTTAAAGCAGTTGCTGTTGGTTGAAGAGTTTAAAAGTTGTACTCCTGATCGTTTGAAGGTTCATTTGGAGGAGTTGAAATTAGATTCCCTTCAGGAGGTTGCTGTGGCATCAGATGAGTACTTTTTGTCTCATAAAGATACTATGAAAGAGACGGTTATCTAAGGAAAGATCACGTTGGGGTTATTCTGAGAGATCTGGTAATTTTAATAATCGAAAGAGTGTTTCTCAGAATGTTCAATTAAATAAGGGTTCTCAGAATGTTCATCAAATAAGGTTTCTCCGAATGGTCAATCAAAGTGTGGAACTCGCAGAAATAACAGACTTGGGGAGTCGGGTGTTATGATCCACAAAAGCTTAGGTATTTGACGTGCTTTTTCTGTAATAGCGGGGGGGGTCATATCAAAAGAATGTGTAATGCTTGGAAAAGGTACGTAACAGTAAAGTTAATCCGATGATGGCGGTTGAGAAAAGTGCTAGTCAGGTTTGGATCTCTGCCCTCTCCGACTCAATGACTAAGAAAGTCAGAGAACTGGTAGTTCCTTCGGTGATTTTCTGGCCGTGGGGGAAGAAGTCTCGCTGAATGGTGAAGGCCAAGGGAGGAAAGTGAATATTTTACGTGATACCGGAGCAGCACAATCATTAATTCTTAGAGATTCGGTCCCGATGATTTTGTGTATGAGAATCGGGAGTTTGTTATTTTGAGTGGTTTTCCGGACACGGTAAAATCGTATCCAATTGGTCTATTTCATCTTAGTTGTCCTTATTTTTCGGGGAATATCCGTTGGCTATTGTAGATAAATTTCCGATTAAAAAGGTGGATGTGGTTCTCGGAAATGAGATTGTGTGAGAATAAGTACGTGCCAATTGTGATTAATCCGGATGTGGAACGTAGCGGTAGTACTCGTGCTAAAGCAAAGGCTGTGACGCTGCAGAGTCAACAGTCGACGTGATTTGAGTAGTTTAGGACGTAGTGATGTAGCTGTAGATAGTAGTAGTGTTAGATTAAAACCCAATTGGACTGTTAAAGAACTTGTTTCGGCTCAGAAAAAGGAGTTTGGTAGTTTCCCTATTGAGTCTGGTGAGATAGCGAACGTGACAGTTCCTATGTTTAAGGTAATTAATAGCATATTATATAGAGTAAGTAGACCAATGCATGCCTCGGGAGAGGATTACGAAATTATTAGACAGATTGTGGTTCCTGAATGTTACCGTCATGAGTTGATGTCATTAGCTCACGAGAATGTGATGGCGGGACATTTGGTATTCACAAACTGTCGGTAGGTTATTGAATAATTTCTTCTGGCCTAAGTTGAAAGGTGATGTAAAAAAATTTGTTAATAGTTGTGAAGTTTGTCAGAGAGTCGGCAAACCTAATCTACCTATTCCAAAGGCTCCATTAATACCTATCCCTGTTGTGTGCTGAACCTTTTGTTCGTGAGGTGTTAATTGATGTTGTTGGTCCTCTCCCAAAGTCAAAGAGTGGAAATGAGTATATTTTCACTCTTATGGATCGTATGTCTCGGTACCCGAGGCAATCCCCTTGCGGTCCATAAGGAAGTGAAAAGATTGTAGAGGCATTAATAGGTTTCTTTTCAAAATTGGTCTCCCGAAGGTAATTCAGTCTGACTGCGGTACTAACTTCACGAGTCGTTATTTTAAGCAGAAAAGGACTGAATTGGGCATTAAACATGTAATGTCCTCGCCTTATCATCCAGAGTTCCACCAGGGTTGCTTTGGAACGTTTTCACCAAACTATGAAAAGTATGTTAAAGAAATATTGTATTGTGAATGGGGCTGAATGGGATAAAAACCTTCCCTTCCTCTTATTCGCTTTCCGCTCTATTCCTGGTCAATCTCTCGGTCTCTCTCCTTTTAATTTGATTTTTGGACATTCTGTAAGGGGTCCGCTGGATATGGTGAGAGAGGCTTGGGAGGGAGATGCCCCAGATTTGAATCTGTTTGATTACCTTAATAATTTGAATGCTAAATTAACCAGGGCTTGGTCTTTTGCAGGTGAGAATTTGTTGAAAAGTCAGAAGAAAATGAAAATTTATTTTGACAGAAAGACTGTGACCCGGGACTTCGACGTAGGACAGAAGGTACTGGTTCTGTTACCTATCCCAGGTAATTCTCTCAAAGCTACCTTCCAGGGACCATGGAAGGTATTGAAGAAGGTAAATAATGTTAACTTCTTGGTGGAAACCCCCAATAGGAGAAGGCCTCATCAATTAGTACATATAAATATGATGAAAGCTTTCCATGAAAGAGAGAAGGTTAGGCCAATTGCGGCTCTTCGTGACAGTAGAAATGACTTTGTCGGTAATAATGCTTCTTTTTCAGATGAGCATAATAATGATTCCTTTTCAGAGGATAGGGACGTTTACTTGAAAGATAGTGAATGGCTGGCAGGTAATGTCGAGGCTTTAGAAAAATTACCTCAGATGTTGAGTCACTTGGGTAAGGATGAGCAACAATCCTTGAGAAATTTGGTTTTAAAATATAAGGACTTGTTTTCTAATGTGCCCGGCAAGACCACGATCTTGCAGCATGACGTGGACGTAGGGGACGCCACGCCCGTGAAGCAGGCTCCTTATAGGTTGAACCCAAAAAAGAATGAAATTGTTGCTAGAGAGGTTGAGTATATGCTCAAGCATAATTTAATTGAGCCGAGTTAGTGGTTGGTTTGTTAGGTCCATTGGTCATCTCCGGTTGTGTTGGTAAAGAAATCGGACGGAGACTATCGTCTTTGTTTTGATTACAGGAAGCTAAATGAGGTGACCAAGGCTGATAGTTTTCCATTGCCTCGAGTGGAAGATTGCATCGATCGTATGGGTCGTGCTAAGTATATTACGAAATTTGACTTATTAAAAGGATATTGGCAGGTGCCTCTGTCGGAAAGGGCCAGAAGTGTTTCGGCTTTCGTAACACAGCAGGGGTTATTTCAGTGTAAAGTAATGCCCTTTGGCATGAAAAATGCTGCTGCCACCTTTCAGAGACTTATGAATTCGTTGGTTAGTGGTCTAGAGGGGTGTGTGTGTATATTGATGACTTGGTTATTTTTAGCGACGATGGCAGTCGCACCTGAAGAGAATTGAGGCCTTATTCAAAGTACTTAGGAAAGCAGGCCTGGTATTAATTAAGAAAGTCGGATTTCGCAAAAGCAAAGGTGGTATATCTTGGACATGAGATAGGAGCAGGTATGGTAGCTCCTAAGGAGGCTAACATTGAAGCCATTCGTAAGGTAAGGTGGAGGTTCCTAAATGTAGAAAGATTTGCGAAGGGTATTGGGGATGGCAAGCTATTATCGTAGATTCATTCGCAATTTTTCAGACATTGCGGAACCTCTTACTGCTTTGTTGAAGAACATGTTCCTTCGTTTGGAGTAAGGAGGCTCAGGATGCATTAGATAAGATAAAAAAACTGATCCTCATTAGTCGGCCTTTGTTAACTGCTCCCAATTTTGATACTCCATTCCAGCTTACCACTGATGCGAGTGATGTGGGGGTTGGTGCGGTATTGAGTCAGGCTGACGGAAATGGTATCGTCCACCCGGTGGCGTATTTTTCTAAAAAGCTCACTTTGCCTCAAAGAAAATATTCCACAATCGAGAAGGAGACGTTGGCCTTGATCTTAGCATTAACTCATTTTAATGTCTATCTCCTCCTCAGGTGTGCCCATTAAAGTTTGTACGGACCATAATCCCTTAACGTTCTTGAATCGGTACAAGAATAAAAATCAGAGATTGATGCGCTGGAGTATTTTGGTCCAAGAATTCGATCTACAGTTTAAGCATATCCCAGGTAAAGAGAATATGGTGGCCGATGCATTGTCCCGGCTGGCAGAGTAAGTGCGAACGAGGTAATTATAAGGGTTTTTCTTTACCTGTTGGTAAGTTTCCTGTCACTCGTAATTTCCTAGTTTGAGTATTAATCGTTGTTTTTATATGGTTTCTTTTATTTTAGTGTGATGGTTGAACAAATTATGATTTAATATAACATTCCAATGTTGGATATAATAATGTTGATTATTATTTTGGATATGATAGATGGATATTGACCATCTGTAAGATAATTGTTAGTTGATGGATTCAACTGTTATTCTATAGGTTAATTTATGCCTTTTAATTGCTTTTGGAGGTGGTGAAGTTTATAATGAACTGGTGTTATTTCTGTGATTGAATTATGCTTAAAAACTGAGGTTGCATAAAAATTATCTGGTTGTGTGGTGGTTAGGTATTTATGAATGATCCTATATTGGACTCGTGTTTTAGGCGATGGTATTTATTACGTTAGTTGGGTATGCAAATTAGGTTAAGATTTTTTGTGACAACTGATTGTTTGTACAACCCCCCTTTGTCAGGAGTGTGGACTCCATATAATTGTTAATAGTGCTTAAAGAAAAGTGCTGTTAGGGCTGTGACATGTTATGTGTTTCAAGACATCTTGGGTGCATGTACAGGTGTTATAATGGTGTAAGGTCAATGTACGTGTGCTATGAAGGTTGTGCTGTGAAAAAGTACAGCTAAGGTGTATGATATTTTTGGGACATTTAATCATTATACCTTCGCGGCTTTGAACAATTCACAAGGAAAGAGGAACCTTTCCCTTCACATACCTTGGTCATTCTGGTGTGAACAGCAGAAATGGTGTATTAACTATTTATATTGACGAAGGATGTGGTGTATATTTAAGGTAGCCTATGAGGCATTAAGGATGTCGAATATTAGTTTTTTAAGTATTTACAAGTTACCCAAGTAATGAATCCTTTATTTGGACACTATATTTTGTTGGTGATTAGTGTATGACAATTTGGTTTATAGTATATATCATCTTTTTCTTAGTTGCCACTCCCTCTCTCTTGCAACCTAGGTGATCCCATATTGTGATAATCAATTATTGATACAGGTTGTCTTATGATTTTAGTCCTAGGTGAAGGACTTGGTGCAATTATTTAGTGTATGGTGTTAAAGTGACTTTTCATTTGTTAACATTTGTAATTCCTTTGTTAATTGTTTATATTATATTTCAAGTGTGTATATTGGATACTTAATTCCCTTAACTTTAACGTAAACTTTTGCATATTTGTTTTAACTTTTGAAATTTTGTCTGGAAAAAATTTTTTTTTTTCAAATTTTTTTTTTTTTTTTTTTTTTTTTTTTTTTTTCTCTTGTGGGTGAGGAGGTGTAAGTAAGCCTTAGGATTATAATGTATTAGCTTACTTAGGTTAGCTTTTAAGTTCCTCTTTCATTTCTGAAGGCTGTAAAGTTCATTGTTGATTCGCCTTCTTGTTAGTAGGGGTCTCCTCACTCCAGTGGTATTTTTGTGTAGTCTTGTTGACTAATCCTCCCTGTTTCTCCCCTCCATATTTTGCTTTGCTGAGTTGACTTGAGACCTGATTTCCAAGCTGCAGGCAGTTTGTATCTGCACCCTGACTTGTGAGCCTGCTATCTCTCTCGGATTTACAGCAAGTCTCAGAAAATATATATCTTCAACTGGCAGTTTCTCCACATCTCTGCCATTTTATTATTGCCTCTGGTGCAGTATTTGCCAGAGGGGCCTCGCTTGGCGACGGTAAGGCGTGTCATCCATTTATTATAAAAAGTATTGATCAAGATTACTGGGATCACGGCGTCCATGATTATGAACGAGATGACTAGGATCACGGCTGCACTGCAGTAGTCAGATGAATTTTCTGATAGAGCTTCTATAGTAATTGTATTGTGATTTGCCGTCCTCTGCCTTTATTGGAGTGTTTATGGGAGGAGACCTTCATCGCCTCATCATCATCCTTTAGAGTGTAAAATTCAGGTTATTCCTTTCTTTTGGTTATTTTCTATTCCTCTCTGGGCCCCCTTTCCTCCTTCAGAGGTTGAATGCGTTGCCTAATCAGTGGGTACATGTTGTGTAAGTGATTTTGTGATTTAATGTTAATGAAGAGGCCTAGTTATAACTTCCTGTATTTTATTGAATTATAATATATATTGATTTTTTTTTTCATTGTTTTGCTATCCCCCTTGAGTTATTCTTGTGCTGCATTTACCTGGGTCTTCCTTCCACCTTAGTGGATTGCTGCCTTTTGAACACCTAAGTTTGTGTATTTTGAATATTTATGGTCCTGTAGACCTAGTAATGGTTGTTGGTGGTCCAACCGACGGCCATTAACAGTCAGTAAGGATTTTATCAGGATAGCCGTAGATTATGAACTTAAAATGTCTAGTGAGTTTAAGGATACCTAGCCCTTCCTTGCCTATTACTGCATATTTACTTTCAGAGGGCTTTAGTTTACGTGAATAAAAAGCTATAGAAGAACTGTTTATCATATTACTGAAGTAGTACCCTCTTACCCCTTGGTCTGAGGCGTCTGTGCAATAAAAAAAAATTCCTTATTTAAATCAGGGATTTTTAAGTTATGTGAGCTGGATTATTCCCGCTTTTAAGATATCGAACGCCTGTTGATGCTTTTTAGACCATAATAAATCTATGCTCTTCTTCATAAGATCTGTTAAAGGAGCTGCTATTATTGAAGAGTTACATATTTGCATACGATTGTAATACCCACTACAGCGCAAAAGTGCTGTATCCCTTTTTACGTTAATAGGTACCGGAAGTTATGAATAGCCGACAACCTTACCATGGACTACTTAGACCTTGACTAGACACATAAAACTAGATAAACATGTTCGTTTTTTTTTAAAACTCACATTTAGATATTTTACTCTGAGATTATTTGTCTTTGTCTCCGTAGCACTAGCTCTAGTTTATGTGAATGTACTTCTAAGGTATTAGAAAAGATTACAAGACCAACCATTAGGCATGTTGGGTATCCCCTAAAAGTCTCCAAACACTATATTGTAATTGGGCGCAACGTAAGCCGGAGGCATACGTAAAAAATTGATAATGTCCCCTGAGTGTGCTGAAAACGGTGTATGAGGTACAATCACTTAGGTATGGTATCTGGTAAAAGCTTTTAAGTAAGTCCAAGCTGGTGAAAAATTTATTCTAACCTAACAGAGATAAGATGTCGTCGGTACATGGCACTGGAAACTATCGGGAGTCGTTTCCTTGTTTAAGCGACAGAAATCTACGCAGATACGCCAAGTCCGATCTTTTATGGCATGACGTTTGAGGGAAAAATTATATGGGCTTATTTGATTTCCTACTGACTCCTATTACTAACATTTTTCAACTTCGTCATTTATCTCTATTTTGAAATTTCATTGGGGTTCTACATGAAGGTACGTATATAGCTTTATGTTTGTCCATAGACCGTATTTTGTTTTCAATGACATCCGTTTTTCTCCCAGAGATCACTCGGTAGGGGAGAAACTTCCTGGTATTCAGATAAAAGATAAAAAAAAATTTTTGCTGTGAATCACCTCTGCTTGAATGACTTTACGGATATTACTTTAGATAGAGTACGAGAGATTCATCTACGACTGATTGGGCGTGATTAAAAATTAGCAACAATAAAAAAAAGTGCGATATTTATATGTATAGGTTTTGTGGATTACTAGATTAAGTTGTTTCTGCGAGTCAACCGTGTCTAGGGCTTTGTTCGCGGAAATCGTTATATTTCAGAGTGTCGGGAAGGATTAAAATTTCAGATCCCAGCAAAGTCTTTTTACACGCACTAAGACATTCGAGGGTGCATGCGTCTCGAGATTTTGCGTGCAACTGCGACTGCGGTTGTGGGAGAATTCTGTTGGGTCATTATAACAATGTTACGATTTATGAGACAAGTGTATAGTTCCTCTATATAAGTTATTATTTGATTAACTGTCTCTTTTTTATTTTGTTTCAAACAGATTTTAATATGTTTGAAGGTTTATAAGATTTTCCTTTGATAAACACGCCTTATTTTGCAGGATGTAAGATAATATTTTGTATACCCCTAGATGGATCTTACAATTACACTAGATACAGATCAATGTTTTTTATAACTATAGAGGTATCTGTAAGCGCTCGCTTATTCCGGACTTCTCATTAGGGAAGTTCGAACAACAGACCGGTGAGTCCGTAATAAATACAGGATATTACGTGTACTAAAGGAATTAAAACAAGATATTCTAATTTTTACGGCGCATACAGTTGGGCTTAATCTACCACTACTTATAATAACTTATGTATTAAAAAAAACGAGAACATGCTCTGTTTACTTGATACAGTCGTGTGATTCATAGGAAAAATCCTTTTTAATTCAAAAAGATATTGGCATGCTAGAGTCGCTTATTGTGTGGAATTTGCTATGCTTTGAACACTTCGGCAGCTTTGACTAACCCTGACCGCTTGACTGGCATGACACAGTACCCAAGTGCTTAAGCACGATTTTCGTTTGTTTCTGAAAAGGGATACTGTTTACCTATTTCTTTTTGTAATAATTAGGATCCTTCTCTTTATTACCATCGGCAACGTATTGTATGTTTTTAGCATTCTGTTGTTGGTTACGAACATATGAATGACGAACTATTAGGAGTTGAGGGATTACTATTAAGTCAAGTTATCTCTACTGCATTCAATATTAACTGTTTGTACTTCATTCTTTGCTAAAATTTGAAATAGTGAGGGATCCTGGTCAGCGCATTTAGCCTAATGAAAGTTTTTTTATAGACATATTATTCCTTGCAATCCAGCCATATTTTAAAAATTAAGTTGAGTCATTGAGGTTCGATATTTTATATAACTAAAAAAACAAAAAACTCAAGGCTAAAACTGCGATCGGGGACTTTTGCAAAGGAGCATTTATTGTCATGACCCGAAATAGTGTTACCTCTAATTTATATAGATTTGTACGGGTGTTCCACTTGTTTTTTGTGTCTTTTCTAATCACTACGGTGCCTAACGACCCTATCCATGCATCTGTATAAATACAGACGTCCACTGCATAAACGCATATTCACTGTTTAATATGATTTGTTACGTAAGGGATTAATAATCACCCAAAATTATAAAATTAAACATAGTATATGATTATGATATTTCAGTAGAACTTCTAGAAACAGACACTCAAAGATAAAAAACTCGCTGTAGCGAAATCTCAAAGATGTAAATAATTTCTGTAAAAAAGTAAGATTAAGAATGTCTCGTAACTTCAGCCACAGGAATAACGAAATTCGACCTGCAAAGGAAACACTCAGTTACTCCAAATGAATAAAAAATTGTACTTAGCTTGCTTTTGTGGGAAGTCACGGTGTTCCGATAACGACACACGGCCTTGGTCCCTTTTCTGTTTTTTTAGCGCGTTGTTTGGATGATTCGAGCCTTTTGAAGATCCGATGCTGCAGACTGTTCGATTTGTTTCTTGAAGTGCCGGAAATGCTCAATAACGATGTTCTCTGAATGATTCTAATGAGAGACGAAGCTTGCGTTGCCGTAGGAAAAAGACACTCGGGTTTGTTTGTTTCTTAAAGTTATTCACTACTGAAATTGTTCACTAAACGATGATTCTAAGTTGCTTGAAGAATCTCTTGCTTTCGTCGTCGTGAAGAGTTCTTGTTGTTTTCTGAAGTCGCTCACTAAACGATGATAATAAGTTGCTTGAAGAATCTCTTGTTTTCGTCGTCGTGACTTCTGATGCGATACATTCGTTCATTATTCTGGTTTTTCTTCGGAGAAGTTGCAGAGTTCTTCTGGGATGCTGCCACCACTTTTAGGGCTGTTGCCTTGTATAATAAGGCGCCCTATGAGGTAATGTTAGACTTGCGATAATCTTACGCTAAGTCGGTTGGTATTGCACTTCCATATTCATGGGAAATGTCTTGGGGTTTGTAGATCACTTACGAAGGTCGGTATTATCTTCTTTGGTTTATGACGACGTTGGTGTTAAACTCATGATGATTCGGTGATGAGGTGAGGATCTAGTAGAACCGAAGTACAAAAAATACTTATATTCTCTGATATTACATAGTGAAGATCAAGTAGGATTGTACAGGTCTTCCAATGACGATAGCTTGATCGCTTCTGCCAATGATGATGGCTAATTCTATTCTCTCTACATGATAAAGCTTAGGTAAAGAGGTACAGGTCTTCTAATGATGATAGCTAACTCTATTCTCCTTCTACTACCATCGTCTGGTACCATCAAAGGAACAGACAGTAGCTCGAACATATGAACATACAATCAAAATGAGACACACTACAGATCACGTAGGCCGTTTGAATTATAGGTCGCGGTAGTTGTCTCAAGCAGAGAGCTTGGACTAATGTTTTTCAAAACAAATGAATGAACACAGGTGACGGCATGTTATCTTAGCCTACGTACTTTATGGTATACGCCATCTTAGCGTCTCTGGTCTGATCACATTCCTGCAAGCAATCTGGTTGACCTCTTTAGTTTTAGTCTTTTATATATATGGACTAACATTCCATATTTTTATTATGTAATCATTACAATTGCATACCTCAGTGAAACATTCAAAAAGTTCCTTTTCCCAGTGTTAGAGAACAAAACAATCATAATTTGGGGGCAAGATTTCCTTTTTGGGTTTGATCTTGGTTTAATCTGGGATTCTTTTCCAGATTCCCTGAGTCCACGTGTCACGTCTATCTGCCCGCAAGTGTTGCATTACCGAAGATTATGAAACCAGCTTTCACGAATCACATTTTAGCCAGTTATCCATTTGTGAGAGATATATGGGTCCCAACGTGTGGACGCTGCATTTACTTTCTCCAGGCCAGTAAGGTGCTTTTGTAAGATAAAATAGCTGTAAAGTAACTAGATGAGTTTCTGGCGACCTGTTCCTCTAGATTAAATATTCATTATAAATCATTTTACGGTTAAAGTTCAATTAATTTCATCTTGTCCTCCCTCAATTATTTCTGTTTATGTATCGAGCCTCTCTCAAGGCCGGGCTCATACGTAAATATATATATATATATATGATATATATATATATATATATATATATATATATATATATATATATATATATATATATATATATATATATATATATATATATATATATATATATATATATATATATATATATATATATATATATTGTGTGTGGTGTTTATGTAAATATTAAGTGTTTCTGTGGTGTTGATATTAAGTAGTGCTCAAAGAATATTGTCATTTGTTAAATATCGTAACCTATTTACCAATACTTACAATAAAGCAAAACATACCATCACTCTGAACATCGAGCAAAAAAGACATATTCTCAACCCCGGTGTTATAATGGTATGGAGGTCACTGGTTTAAAACTATCATATCGTAAGCCTTGATGCTGCACATGTTCCAACGCTCTTTATAATATCTATAATTTAATTAGCTCATTATGAGCTTTTCTCTTACTGTTATAGTCGATTGTCATCAACCGTGCATTTGATGTCTAGGCCAGTCCCTTACGACGCTCCTGAGTGGCTGTTGATAAGCCAATCACTGGGCTGGAAACTTTCAGTCTCTCTCGAGAGTTCACATAGGCGGGATATATTTTCCACCTCTTCTGACGGATACTTTTCAAAGACGTATCCCTCAGGAGAGGTGGAACATAGATCCTACCCATGTCAACTCTCGAGAGAGACTGAGAATTTCCAGCCGTGTGATTGGCTTATCAACAGCCAATCAGGAGCGTCGTAAGGGACTGGCCTAGACATCAAATGCGCGGTTGATGTGAATCTACTATAGTTTTAGTAAAATCATTGATTAATGTGGAATTGACGCAGTCGAGAGTGACAAGTATTCTTCCCACCTAAGTCATAAATTTGTATAATTTCATTCTCAACACATCAGCTGTAAATAGTTATTGATATTCTATCTCAGAGGGTTTTGGATTTATTGTTATGATCAGTATTACTGTTATTGTTATTGCTGTTGCGTCTGTCTGGGTGTTCGTCTCTTCTGGTTTCACTATTTTTAGCTCTTCTTTTTGTATTTTTCGTTTAACGTGGTTTTCCCTGACACTTAAATTCAGATTACACGTATTTTCCTCATTTCAATTCTTGTAAGATGAAACTGGGTTTTTAAGTTCACTCATGATTGTCTCTCCTCCTCTCTCTCCTACTCTCTCTCTCTCCATCTCTCTCTCAAATCAGCCATAAACGTCAGTAAGATTGCAAGGTGTTCTGTTTCGTTAAATGGCAAGATAAATACGTGAATGCGTCAGGTCGCGAGACAAATAGGTTAGGGCGGTGTGGAATTTTAACCTTTGTTGACAACGACAAATACTGGCACACACAGAATGTCAGAAGGGTGGGCGGAATTACATCGATGAGGCAAACAAACATCATTTGTATTACTATTATTCTCATTATTTTTTTTTTTTTTTTTTTTTGTTTTTTTTTTTTTTTTTTTTTTTTTTGCTCTATCACAGTCCTTCCAATTCGACATGGGTGGTATTTATAGTGTGGGGTTCCGGGTTGCATCCTCCCTCCTTAGGGAAGTCCATACACTTTTCTTTACTTAATGTATGCCGTTTCTAGGATCACACTCTTCTGCATGAGTCCTGGAGCTACTTCAGCCTCTAGTTTTTCTAGATTCCTTTTCAGGGATCTTGGGATCGTGCCTAGTGCTCCTATGATTATGGGTACGATTTCCACTGGCATATCCCATATCCTTCTTTATTTCTATTTTCAGATCTTGATACGTATCCATTTTTTTCCCCCTCTTTCTCTTCAACTCTGGTGTCCCATGGTATTGCGACATCAATGAGTGATACTTTCTTCTTGACTTTGTCAATCACGTCACGTCTGGTCTGTTTGACACGTATCACCTATCCGTTGTTCTGATACCATAGTCCCAGAGGATCTTTGCCTGATCGTTTTCTCTATCACGCCCTCAGGTGGTGTTTTTTTTTTCGTACCACTTATTACTGTTCAAGGTAGCTGATGTTTCTTGCACAGGCTCCGTGGAGGGGCTTTTGCCACTGATCCTGCTCTTTTGGTACTGGTCTGTGCGTGCCGGGCATTCGCTTGCTGTGGTTTATGGTTTCATTTTTCGTATTGCACTTCCTACATATGGGAGAGATGTTATTTCCGTCTATCATACTTTGAACATATCTGGTTCTTAGGGCCTGATCTTGTGCCGCTGTTAACATTCCTTCAGTTTCCTTCTTTAGCTCTCCCCTCTGTAGCCATTGCCAATTGTCATCGCTGGCTAGTTCTTTAGTCTGTCTCATGTTTGTTGGCCGTGCATTGTTTGTTTTTTGGTGCCAGTCCTCTGTTCCTTTGATGGGTCGTTTCTCCTGGTCTCTGTATTTTATTTCCTGGGTCTTCGTCTACTTTTATTAGTCCTTCTTCCCATGCACTCTTTAGCCACTCGTCTTCACTGGTTTTCAGATATTGCCCAGTGTTCTTTTTTCGATGTTGACGCAGTCCTCTACCTACTTAGTAGTCCTCTCCCTCCTTCCTTTCGTGTTATGTATAGTCTGTCCGTATTTGCTCTTGGGTGTAGTGCTTTGTGTATTGTCATTTGTTTCCTGGTTTTCTGATCTATGCTGCGGAGTTCTGCCTTCGTCCATTCCACTATTCCTGCGCTGTATCTGATTACTGGCACTGCCCATGTGTTTATGGCTTTTATCATATTTCTGGCGTTGAGTTTTGACTTGAGTATCGCTTGAGTCTCTGCATATATTCTTTCTGATCGTGTCCTTCATCTCTTGGTGTTTTATATCCCCTCCTTCCATTATTCCCAGGTATTTGTATCCTGTCTCATCTATGTGTTTGATGTTGCTCCCATCTGGTAGCTTTATCCCTTCAGTTCTCGTTACTTTGCCTTTTTGTATGTTGACTAAGGCGCATTTTTCTATTCCAAACTCCATCCTGATGTCCCCAGATACAATCCTTACAGTCTGGATTAGGGTATCTATTTCCTTGATGCTCTTACCATACAGCTGGATGTCGTCCTGACATTCAGATGGTAGATTCTGTTGCTCTTTTATGAGTTTGGTACCCGGCATCCATCTTCTGTAGTACTTTTGTCATGGGAATAATTATTATTATTATTATTGTTGTTGATGTTGTTGTTGCAATGATACTAAATAGTAAAAATAATAATAATAATAATAATAATAATAATAATAATAATAATAATTATTATTATTATTATTATTATTATTATTATTATTATTATTATTATTATTATATTATATAAGGAAGGAGACCCTTTTTCAAACAAGTATTATTGAAAGATATATTGATGCATCATCTTCATTAAATTTGTCAATAGTTATTTCTATTTTTTTTTTATTATTGCTAGAAAAAATAGAGAAGGCTATTTACAAGTTAAATGCACTTATACAACAATATCTTTCAGTAACACTTAATAATAATAATAATAATAATAATAATAATAATAATAATAATAATAATAATTAATAATAATATTATTATTATTTTTTTTTTTTGTTTTGCTCTATCACAGTCCTCCAATTCGACAGGGTGGTATTTATAGTGTGGGGTTCCGGGTTGCATCCTGCCTCCTTAGGAGTCCATCACTTTTCTTACTATGGTGCCGTACCCGTTTTCTAGGATCACACTCTTCTGCATGAGTCCTGGAGCTACTTCAGCCTCTAGTTTTTCTAGATTCCTTTTCAGGGATCTTGGGATCGTGCCTAGTGTCCTATGATTATGGGTACGATTTTCCACTGGCATATCCCATATCCTTCTTATTTCTATTTTCAGATCTTGATACTTATCCATTTTTTCCCTCTCTTTCTCTTCAACTCTGGTGTCCCATGGTATTGCGACATCAATGAGTGATACTTTCTTCTTGACTTTGTCAATCAACGTCACGTTCTGGTCTGTTTTGCACGTAATCACCCCTATCCGTTCTGATACCATAGTCCCAGAGGATCTTGGCCTGATCGTTTTCTATCACTCCTTCAGGTTGGTGCTCCGTACCAACCTTTTATTACTGAACAAGGAGGGAGGTAGCTGATGTTTCTTGCACAGGCTCCAGTGGAGGGCTTTTGCCACTGAATCATGCCTCTTTTTGTACTGGTTCTGTGCAAGTGCCGGACATTCGCTGCTATGTGGTTTATGGTTTCATTTTTCGTATTGCACTTCCTACATATGGGAGAGATGTTATTTCCGTCTATCGTTCTTTGAACATATCTGGTTCTTAGGGCCTGATCTTGTGCCGCTGTTTATCATTCCTTCATTTCCTTCTTTAGCTCTCCCCTCTGTAGCCATTGCCAATTGTCATCGCTGGCTAGTTCTTTAGTCTGTCTCATGTATTGTCCGTGCATTATTTTAGTGTATGCTGGAAGTAAACCCTCTTTAAACAGTTTTATTAAAAGTAATTGCTGGCCTCGCTGTATTAATTTTATACAGTTCTTCTCTATTTTTTCTAATTATTGCTTTCTCATTGTTGCTTAAACTGTGAGCAACGCACCGAAGGTTGACATATCTCAATTAGGTAGAACGATTGGATTTTATTGGTAAAAATTTCAGTTGGGGTAGTCAAATTTTCGGGTATATCCCGTTGAGTTTATTACAGATAGAATTGATGTTAAATTCTATTTCTTTTCTATTCTTTCTATTCCTTTGTTCCGGACGTTTCGTCTGAATAAACCTCAGACATCCTCTTGGGCGGAGGTGTGTGAAGGACTGAAGTGAGAAGGTGAGTCCAGCTGCTTATATTGCGGTGGCGCAGCGGGGGGCGCGTCGTGCCGCTGCCTTTTCATTGGCTCGTGGGTGGGAGCTCTTTTTCATTGGCTGTCTGGCTGCGGGCGTCAAGCCAGCTCCCTGATCGCATGCTCAGCAGGCGCGCCGATCTTCTTAGCTGCATATCATCACGCCGGGCTTCGTTTTCTTTTGATTGGGTAAAGGCCGCGTGACGTCACTGCTGGTATTATGCATCGTATTAATGTCACTGCTGGTATTTTCCATCGTATTAATGTCGTCTTGGATTGGGGCGTTTTCGGGCGGCGATATGGTGATGTTTGCCGTTATTGGAGTGTTTCTTCGGGTGCAGGTCGGGAGCAAAAAGGCCTCCTGTGTCGTGTTTCATGGAGGGCTTTTGTTCCTGGATGAGTAACGCCTCCAGGAGGCGCAGACGTCGAGGGTCGGGTGCTCTCCCTATTATCCTGGTGTTACGGATGATACAGTCGCGGGAGATTGTGTCTCGGTGGGCGGTGAGGGCGTGGTTCTTGATAGCCCCTTCTGGGCATGACAGGAGATTCTCTTCGCAAGACGCATGGTAGTCATTCCAATGTACTTCAAAATCCAATCGTTCTACCTAATTGAGATATGTCAACCTTCGGTGCGTTGCTCACCAGTTTTAAGCAACAATGAGAAAGCAATAATTAGAAAAATAGAGAAGAACCTGTATAAATTAATGCAGCTGAGGCAGCAATTACTTTAATAAAACTATTATTATTTTTATTATTATTATTAATAATAAGTGCTACTGAAAGATATTGTTGTATAAGTTGCATTTAACTTGTAAATAGCCTTCTCTATTTTTCTAGCAATAATAAAAAAAAATAGAAATAACTATTTACAAATTTAATGAAGATGATGCAGCAATATATCTTTCAATAATACTTATTTGAAAAAGGGTCTCCTTCCTTATATATAATAATAATAATAATAATAATAATAATAATAATAATAATAATAATAATAATAATAATAATAATAATAATAATAATAATATATTATTATTATTATTATTATTATTATTATTATTATTATTATTATTATTATTATTATTATTATTATTATTATATTAATTACTATTTAGTATTATTGCAACAACAACAACAACAACAACAATAATAATAATAATGACAATAATAATAATACAATGATATGTTTGCCTCATCGATGTATTATTATTATTATTATTATTATTATTATTATTATTATTATTGTTATTATTATTATTATTATTATTATTATTATTATTATTATTGAAAGGAAAACCTCTTCAAACAAGTATTATTGAAAGCTATATTGCTGCATCAGCTTCATTTAACTTGTAAATAATTATCTCTATATTTGTTATTATTATTATTAAATAAATATCGAAGACTATTTACAAATTAAAAGCAGCTGATGCAGCAATACGTCTTTCAATAATATTTATTATCATTATTATTATTATTTTTTTTTTTTTTGCTCTATCACAGTCTCCAATTCGACAGGGTGGTATTTATAGTGTGGGGTCCGGGTTCGCATCCTGCCTCCTTAGGAGTCCATCACTTTTCTTAATATGTGCGCGTTTCTAGATCACAGTCTTCTGCATGAGTCCTGGAGCTACTTCAGCCTCTAGTTTTTCTAGATTCATTTGTCAGGGATCTTGGGATCGTGCCTAGTGTTCCTATGATTATGGGTACGATTTCCACTGGCATTCCCATATCCTTCTTATTTCTATTTTCAGATCTTGATACTTATCCATTTTTTCCCTCTCTTTCTCTTCAAATCTGGTGTTCCATGGTATTGCGACATCAATGAGTGATACTTTCTTCTTAACTTTGTCAATCAACGTCACGTCTGGTCTATTTTGCACGTATCACCCATCTGTTCTGATACCATAGTCCCAGAGGATCTTTGCCTGATATTTTCTATCACTCCTCTGGTTGGTGCTCGTACCACTTATTACTGCAAGGTAGCTGATGTTTCTGGCACAGGCTCCAGTGGAGGGCTTTAACTACTGAATCATGCCTCTTTTTGTACTGGTTCTGTGCAAGTGCCGGGCATTCGCTTGCTATGTGGTTTATGGTTTCATTTTTCGTATTGCACTTCCTACATATAGGAGAGATGTTATTTCCGTCTATCGTTCTTTGAACATATCTGGTTCTTAGGTCCTGATCTTGTGCCGCTGTTATCATTCCTTCAGTTTCCTTCTTTAGCTCTCCCTTCTGTAGCCATTGCCATGTGTCATCGCTGGCTAGTTCTTTAGTCTGTCCATGATATTGTCCGTGCATTGGTTTGTTGTGCCATTCCTCTGCTTCTGTTTGTACAATTCTCCTGTCTCTGTATATTTCTGGTCTTCGTCTACTTTTATTAGTCCTTCTTCCCATGCACTCTTTAGCCACTTGTCTTCACTGGTTTTCAGATATTGCCCCAGTGCTCTGTTCTCGATGTTGACGCAGTCCTCTATTCTTAGTAATCCTCTCCCTCCTTCCTTTCGTGTTATGTATAGTCTGTCCGTATTTGCTCTTGGGTGTAGTGCCTTGTGTATCGTCATATGTTTCCTGGTTTTCTGATCTATGCTGCGGAGTTCTGCCTTTGTCCATTCCACTATTCCTGCGCTGTATCTGATTACTGACATTGCCATGTGTTTATGGCTATTATCATATTTCCGGCGTTGAGTTTTGACATGAGTATCGCCTTGAGTCTCTGCATATATTCTTTCCTGATCGTGTCCTTCATCTCTTGGTGCTTTTTTTTATATCGCCTCCTTCCATTATTCCCAGGTATTTGTATCCTGTCTCATCTATGTGTTTGATGTTGCTCCCATCTGGTAGCTTTATCCCTTCAGTTCTCGTTACTTTGCCTTTTTGTATGTTGACTAAGGCGCATTTTTCTATTCCAAACTCCATCCTGATGTCCCCAGATACAATCCTTACAGTCTGGATTAGGGTATCTATTTCCTTGATGCTCTTACCATACAGCTTGATGTCGTCCATGAACATCAGATGGTAGATTCTGTTGCCTCTTTTCTTGAGTTGGTACCTGGTATCCATCTTCTGTAGTACTTTTGTCATGGGAATCATGGCTACTACGAAGAGTAGTGGGGACAGAGTCACACCCTGGAAGATCCCTCTCCTGATATTAACCTCTGCTAGTCTTATTCCAGAGCTTGCAAGTATTGTATTCCAGTTGCGCATTGTATTTTTGAGGAAGTTGGTGGTGTTTTCCTCTGCCCCATATATTTTCAGGCATTCTATCAGCCATGTGTGTGGTATCATGTCGAACTTTCTTATAGTCTATCCATGCCATGCTTAGGTTGGTTTTCCTTTCCTCCTACTGTTCTTCATTACCATTTTGTCTATCAGGAGCTGGTCTTTTGTGCCCTACACTTCCTTCTGCAGCCTTTCTGTTGGTGGGGGATGGGTTTGTGTCTCCTCTAGGTACTTGTATAGCCTTTCACTGATGATACCTGTTAGTAACTTCCACATTATTGGTAGGCAGGTGATAGGCCTGTAGTTACTGGCTATATTTCCCTTACTCTTGTCTTTTTGTACTAAGGATGTCTTCCTGTGGTCATCCATCTGGGTGCATGGTGATTTGAGATACAATGCTGGAGTTGTTCTGCTATTCGTGGGTGTAGGGCCTTGAAGTTTTTTTGAGCCAGTATCCATGGACTTCATCGGGACCTGGAGCTTTCCAGTTTGGCATTTTTTTTGTTAGGTGTCTGACTGTGTCTGTCGTGATGTCTGTGGAATCTTTTGTTTTATTCTACCCCTGTTTCTTCTTCCTTGACTTCCTGGAGCCATGTTGCATGTTTGTTGTGTGATACCGGATTGCTCCATATGTTTTCCCAGAGTCTCTTACTTGGTTCAGCTTCAGGAATTTCTGGTGGTTGTCTTCCTCTTTTGTTGGCTGTATAGTCTTTTCTGGTTGGTTCCGAATAGTTTGTTCTGTTGGTATCCCTTATTCCTGTTCATGTACCGTTGGATCTTATGTGCTTTTGGCCCTTAAGCCTCTGTTTTTTACATCTTCTATTGTGTTGTTTAGTCCCCTCTCTTGTACTTTATATTTCTCGTTGAGTTTCCTCCCTTGTTTTCTTGCTTCTTAGCCTTTTTTCTGCCATCTCTTTCAGTTTACTCAAGTCAGATTCTCATCACCATGACTTGCTTTTCCAGGTGCCTTTTCCACGGAGGTTGCTGTTTTGGTTTCTGTTGGGTTGGTTGTGCTGGTGGTGTTGGTGTTCGAATCCCATCAGTTCTGCTACTAATCTTGCTCCTGCATATGCCAAGTTATTTGTGTTTCTGTGATACTGGTGGTGTGTATTATGCCCATTATTTCATTGACCTCACTTGTTTTCTCCCTTAATTTCTTGTTGTTGTAGACTTTCATGGAGGGGATCTTTGTTCTCTCTGTATCTAGCTCCATCCATTGTCTAATCTTTTCTACCCATTCCGTCCTCTCTGTTACTTCGTCGGTGTTTCTTCATGTGTCGTTGTTTGATACCTCATCCTCCCTGTCGTCTTCTGTGGCATCGTCTCTCAGTTCGTCTTCGTGTAATTCGTTGTCGTGTGACATTTCCCTTTCCAGTTCTTCTCTTTCTGTTGGGGAGAGCCAGTTCTTTTTCTTTATGATCCTTAATTGTTCTGCCAGCTTCTGCTCTGTTTGGGGGGTGTTATTCCTCTCATTCCAGATGTAACCAATCTTCTATATCCTCTCTCCGTCGGTTGCTTCTGATGTAGCATCTCCATATTTCCTTATTTTTTCTTCTGGTCCATTTCTTCCTTTTTGCTTCTGTACCTCCATCTCAGGCTGTTGATTACTGTCGTTGTGGTGATCAGTTGCTGGATGACGACCTCCAAGTACCTGACCGTCTTCCCCTTCAATTGGGTTGAATACCTGGTTGCCGGACAAAGCTCCTCTGTTGCCAGAGGTTCCATTTACGTCGTCTGTCGTTTATTCCTTCATTTCTTTCCATCATTGCTGAGTTTTTGCTATTTAACCCATAGCTGGACCCTACCCCATCAGGGATAGGTACTCATTTACAGCTGAGTAGACTGAGGAAATTATGGTAAAGATCCTTTCCCAAGGAATCAACGCCGAGGAGAGCGGTCACCCATCCAACGACTGACCAGCCCCAATGTTGCTTAACTTGACTTAAGTCCATTGACGACCTAACCCCTATTATTATTATTATTATTATTATTATTATTATTATTATTATTATTATTATTATTACTGAAAGAATACCCTCTCTCAAACAAGTATTATTGAAAGGTATATTGCTGCATCAGCTTGATTTAACTTGTAAATAGTTATGTCCTGTTTTTTTTATTATTATCTAAAAAAAATTGAGAAGACTATTTACATCTACAACTTATGCAGCAATATCTTTCAGTAATACTTATTATTATTATTATTATTATTATTATTATTATTATTATTATTATTATTATTATTATTATTATTATTATTATTATTATTATTATTATTATTATTATTATTATTTATTGGAAGGAAACCCCCTTTCAAACAAGTATTATTGAAAGATATATTGCTGCATCAGTGTCACGTGAATTTTATAGTTAAAGCTTGTTATGGCTTAATTCACTAGGGTAAAGGAGACCGTTCCCTTCATAAAAGGTTCATACACAAGACAATGGTAAATATTGCAGAAAGGAAACCAATTTCTTTAAAAATATATTTAGTACAAAAAACTTAAGATTGAACATAAACCAAAATAATAGCTAACTAATAATTAAATGCAAACTAATAAACAATCGTAACTAATACATTAACACACAGCAACGTATAAAGCAATTAAATAGACCAGGACAAAATAGTCGGTACGTGACTTGCGGTCAACACCTAAAAGAAAAACAAAAGAAAAGTCTCTTACAATGACAGAACACTAATTACACCAAAATTAAAGTATCAACACAAAACCACAATACTTTAAAAGTCATATTCCATAAAATTTTGAACACCAAATTTAACATGATTACCTAAAAGAAAACCCGTGGAGATAAAGCACACGTAACAAAAGGTGATCACTACCAAGACGTATTACGGTATATGCTGCCCACTCCTAAAACAAAACAATTACTCGTGTAAAATAAGCATCAATAAATATACAAATGTTCTATATACAATATAGAATAACACCTTAACGTAACGGTCAATATCACGAAGATTACCTTGGGATTCTTTCAGTTTACTCAATGGTTACCGGACCAGCTCCTTACACTGCCCCACTACTCTTCAAAGCAGAGCACCTCTTTGCTTGCTGACTAGCTCCTTCTGCCGTAGTCAAAATTCCGGCTACGTTGTCGCTTCGTTCACAAATGCAGCGAGAGTCAAATTGGCAAACCGTACTTTGCGACCCAACAGGCAAACTTCCCTATACATGTCATCGTAATGCATGTCTATAATATATATATATATATAATATATATATTATATATATATATATATATATATATATATATATATATATGTGTGTGTGTGTGTGTGTGTGTGTGTGTGTGTGTGTACATGCGTGTGTTTCTCTGCGTCTTTCTGTGTTGTTTAAAAAGCTTCTCCTAAGTATATGGCAGCTCCTTCCACTACTCTTCTTGTTTGGACATTGTTATTTTTAAAAATGATAAATAGATCCATCCCATTCGGTCTATGGTTGTTCTTAAATGCATGGGAGACTATAGCATTGTTTGTGCATGAAGTGCATATG